>NC_087205.1:93107651-93122651 GCF_015104395.2 Macrobrachium nipponense | reverse complement strand
GAAGTGGTAAGTCCAATGACCAAGTGTCTACAGAAGGATTTCATATTACGACAGTGTAAACACTGGGAATATCTGAGGATTCCTCCTGCCCATTCTCTTGTGAAAGTTCGTTTGCCTTTTGTCGTGTAGTGCCGTGTGTGTTTTTGCTTTTAGTGTCTTGTCTATGGTTTTGTTTCTTCTGTCTTTTGTCCCTTGTTTCGTGTCGTGTGTCGTTCTTCTTCTGGGATGTCTCGTGTCTCGTTTTTTTATTTTCATTCGAGTCTTGAGCCTTTAGTCTGAGTTCAGCTGTTGATTGTTTTAATCTGCTCTATTGTTTTCGTCTCTGACTTTTTTTATTTAGTAATTCTCTCTCTCTCTCTCTCTCTCTCTCTCTCTCTCTCTCTCTCTCTCTCTCTCTCTCTCTCTCGTGTCCTTTTTTCTTAATCAATTATCGCTTTTGTCATTAAACTTCTTTTAATTTATCAGCATTTTTTTAGCTTTTTTAATTTCCTGTTGCAGTTGTGGAGTCAACTCTTGAAATGGAAGTGATATGTAGATACGTACATACATCCATAGAAATGAAAACACATTCGCACATATATACATACACATATATTATATATATCAATATTCATATAGGTACACACACACACACACACACACACACACACATATATATATATAATATATTATATATATATATATATATATATATATATAATATATGATACATATATATATATATATATATATATATATAAATATATATATATATATATGCATAAGTATTGCTTAGTTATAATATAAATACATATACTACACACACACACACACACACACATGTATATATATATATATATATATATATATATATATATATATATATATATATATATATTGAGAAGAGAGAGAGAGGGAGTGAGTATGTATGATATACAGCATAATTTGTTGGTAATGATTAAGAGCTTTTCGGATAGAATTAAAGCATGTGTTTCAATATGTAGACGTGAGAGTGACTGTTTTGGTGTAAAAGTATTTCTGAGACATTGGTCTGTAATGTCTCATGGATGTTGAGTATACTTATGGATGGAGTGACCCGAGAAGTAAGAAGAGGAGGTTAAATGTAGGTGCAAAGTTGTACGAGAAGAAAATAATGTAAAAGGAGTGACTGCGAAGAGAAATTGCAGAAACCATTTCATTTTGAAAGCATTTAAGAGAGAAGAAATTTGATAGAAAATATAACTATAAGTAAAGTCAATGGGAATCATGGTAACCAAGAAGATGTAGTAATGAAAGTTAAGATATATGGTTAAGAATGAAACAGTTCATTGGTAACAGGTATATAGATATAGATATATATATACACATATATATATATTAATATATATATAGTTAGATTATATATATGATACGATACATAATGATATATACCTATATTTATACATATATATATAATATATATCTATACAATAATATACATATATGATATATATATATATATTTATATATATATATATATATATCATTTTTAAATATATATACTATATATCAATATATATATATATATATAATATATACTATATATATATCTTGTATATATGTGTGTGTGTGTGTGGTGTGTGTGTGTGTGTCTGTATCTATTACCATCTAATAATATATATACATATCTATATATATATATATCTCTATCTCTATACATATATATATATATATCTTACATATATATCTATATATATATATATAATATATAACATTTGGGACTAAATCTGATGGATAAGGGCAGAATGAGATAAGAGAATTAAGCTGGCCTTTATGTCAAGATTTCTTTAGGGTATTGTATAAATCTCTCACAGGTCACAACATAAAGGAGTAGGAGGAACAATACCTCTATTATTCAGTGTTGTTTACCAGGATTCCAGAGCAGTCCTTTATTGCTTCATCCTAAGCTTTAACACAGTTGCTCTGCCATGAAGGACGAGAATTTCAAATTCCTCGTTTTTTTTCTCTCTCATTTTTGTGAACTATTCAGATGCACCAAGTCCTCATGCAGACCTCACTCCTTTGAAATGCATGTGGTCTATACACCTCAGAATATACAGGACTCGTGGTTAAAATTATATAGCTCTACGTAACAAGAACATATCTACATTTGAAATAGCAAACGTTGCATTGGATGGAAATAGTATATCTCTCTTGCATATATATGTTGGGATAGATATCCATCAAGGTTTTTTTAAGACCTTGATAATCATTGACCTTCTGTTAGTTTTGACTGTTGTGTTTTGTAACAGGTATTGGAAGCCATGGGAAACGTTATAGAATGTTATCAAAGAGGCTTTATATACTATTTAAAGTGAAAAGGTGTGGAAAAGAGGCAGGGGATATGTGTGTGCGTGTGCGTGCGTGTGCGTGCGTGTGTGTGTGTATGTGTGTGTGTGTATGTATGTGTGTGTGTGTGAAGAAAGGATGCCATGAGAGGCTGGAAATTTAAGAAATGAGTAAAATATATGAGGGTCGAGACCGAAGTGATAGGGCCATATAATAAGAATGGGTAAGGAGAAAGGAGTGACGAATGGTTGGATGGGGGTCGTGGTGGGGGGAGGGTCGGGGTAGGGTGTTGATAAAATGTCTAGAGGGAGGCAGAGGATTAGAGGATGGAGAAGTTAAAAATACACATAAGCACATGAGCCCCGTTGAATTCAATTTGTGTTTCTTACTGAAACTTGAAATATTAGTACTTTGGGTAAAACTGAAGAATGCTACAAAGCCCCTCTGCTTCGGCAAATATCAGTTTATGGTGCCGTGTTTAGTACCAGACCCTTGGGGATGAGTGTAAAGGCTTAAAGAAAAGAGACAGTAAATATAAAAAACATAAAGAAGACATAGGCTAAACATAAACAAAAACTTAAAGAAAAGGCAGTAAATATCCCAGTCGGTGACTGATGGGAACCAAGCTGCAGTAGTACTCTTCATTTTTATTTTAATGAGTAATTAAAGACGTAATTTTAAACTAAAAAGGCCATAAATAATTCAACGACTCAAGTAAATAAAACGAATTGCCAACATGTTGCTTCGTTGAGTTTCATACTTTTCATAGACACCCTTAGTATATGAGATAGAAAACGGCAACTAATAACAAATAAAGAAAACAACCCTTGTCATATGGGGGACTTCTTTATTTATCAAGGCTAAACTTTTTCCTTTTTAATTTCAAGGATCCCAAGTATAACAAGTTTTCTAAAGCAACCCTTGAGACTTTGGTAATAGCTTATTATTTTTTGTAGCAGCCATATGATATTTACTCCATTTTTATCCACATTTTTCCATACTCCCATCAGATACCTACTTGACATTTTAAAGATTTGATCATGATTGTGAATTCGCTCGAGAGAGAGAGAGAGAGAGAGAGAGAGAGAGAGAGAGAGAGAGAGAGAGAGAGAGAGAGAGAGAGAGAGATTTTCAATTTGAAATTCAAAATGTCAAATTTAATATTTATAAAGATAACTACACTTTTAAGAGTAAGTGTAACTACTACATCTTTCAGGTAAAAAAAAAAATAAATAAATAAATAAATAAATACGGAAAGTGACATGCTACGTATAGGCATCTGATCTTCAGGCAAGGCAAAATTCATATTTCAAAGACTTCATCGTCGTAGACGATGAAAGTAGATTGGGGAAAGTAGTCAGAATTGGTGCCAGAGTTAGTTTTTTTTTTTTTTTTTTTTTTTTTTTTTTTTTTTTTTTTTTTTTTTTTTTTTTTAAGAATAATTGACTTTTTTTACATTAAATATCTTTAGTTAACCAATACGTAAGCTAAAGAATTTGACATTTTTCGATTACATTTTTCGAAACACGTCTAGCTTCGTTATAGTACAATGAAGAGAGAGAGAGAGAGAGAGAGAGAGAGAGAGAGAGAGAGAGAGAGAGAGATTAGATTCTTGTAATGTATTACAGGCTGTCAACTGGGATATGCTCTCAAAATCAAAGCGAACAGGATGTGTAGTTCGGAAATTAGCGTAAACTATAAAGTTGCAAAAGAAGACACGATACAATGAATCATCAGAAAAAGAAGAACAAGAAGAAGCTGTCTCATGAGACCATCAACAAAGAGGAGATAAATGAGTTGGTCTCTGAGTAACACCACTTGGAATAACAGACTCACAGATGCCCCATGACGCAAGGCTGATATTTGGCAGAAAAGGGACCAAAAATGTTTTTCATTTGCTTTTGAAATGCCGAAACCTTATACAAGTTATGCGTAAAACGGTTTTGAATCCAGGGTTTTAAGAAATGAAAAGGCACGTGTGGTGGAAGTTTACGATACTTATAGAAATGACAGAAGTTTAAATGACTAAAATGTCTAATTTTATTTGAAATTAGAAACACAACGCACTGGAGATTTGAGGCATATGCCGAATCCGTTTTCAAGGTAGCATAGGTCTACTGGTCTTGTAAGCTGAGAATACAAGGATGAGAAAGGAGCGTGACAGAATGATCAGAAGCTCTGGAGATCACGAGGAGGGAAATGGAGAGGTTAATAAACTGGAATTTTCAGTTGGTGATTAAAGTGTGGTTGGTCAGGAACGGAAGAAAGGATGGGACTTTGTTTTTGGAGTATGGAAAATTTTGCTAGAAATTGATCAGTTTTTTTGTTTTTATCAGTTTGTGACAAAATCAGAAAACTAACCTTCTTATTAATACATGAACTTGTGCACTTCTGAAGTATTAACAAAAATACAATTTGTGTACTTCTGTAGTATTAAAAAAAATACAACTTGTGTACTTCTGAAGTATTAACAGAAACATAACTTGTGTACTTGTGGAGTATTAACAAAAATACAACTTGTGTACTTCCGAAGTATTAACAAAAACACAATAATTTCTGCAGATTGTAGAGCCACGAGTGACAATACGTTGAGAGAGCGGGAATCACCGATAGCCCCCATCCACTTACTTTAACAGGGTTAAAGAGCATAAGAGAATATAATAAAAAAAACATGTCTCAGTCTCCAAGACTACTTCTTAATCAAAATGGACCACAGTCTCGGCGTTGCAGATCCCGTATCAAGAATCTCCCCTATGGAAAATCAAGAAGAAAGATTGATTCGTCTCACCAGGAACTCTCAAAACACAATAGACTTTTCCTTGTGGCCGAAGTATTTAGAAAGAAGGGAGGGGAAAAGTTAGGAAAGGTTACATAAATAGGGGAGTATCAAGAGACCAGCTCGGAGGAAAATATTTTGTAAGAAGAAGAAGGAGAATGTCTGGAAGAGAAACAGTAATCAAGAGTAATATCACATGGCAGCGCATGACGACCAGAAGAACTTGTTGGGTGTTGAATAATTCTGTCACTTTTATACAAAAGAGAAGAGAAGGACTTGTCGTTTCGCCACTGAAGTCCTGGGAAAATGAATCCATTTGACAGTTAATGTCTTAATGCTGAAGACCTTAGGCCGGAGTGAAATAATAGCAGATATGCAGGAGTAAGTGTGGCTTCAGAAGAAAGATATAGGTACTATAAGAATTATAATGTCAGAGGAGTTTTGTTAAAATCTGCAGAAGCAGGTAAATCTTGTCATGTACAGATGTGTAGATGCTACAGACAAGTAAAAAATGAGCAGACGTTTCTTCGGCGCAATCGAGTTCTCTGTACAGTGTATAACCGCAAATAGATCTATCTTTCGGTGGTCTCGGTATGATGCCTGTCCT
This sequence comes from Macrobrachium nipponense, assembly GCF_015104395.2. Classification (NCBI taxonomy): domain Eukaryota; kingdom Metazoa; phylum Arthropoda; class Malacostraca; order Decapoda; family Palaemonidae; genus Macrobrachium; species Macrobrachium nipponense. The sequence continues at coordinate 93,116,961 of NC_087205.1, read as the reverse complement.
ATATCGTCGCCAGACGTACGATTATAGATAACTTTATCTTTAAATTAAGATAAAAACTACTGAGGCTAGAGGACCGCAATTTGGTACGTTTAAAGATTGGAGGATGGACGATCAACATACCAGTTCGTAACCCTCTAGCCTCAGTAGTTTTTAAGATCTAAGGGAGGACAGAACAAGCGCGGTTGAACAGACAAAGCTTTCTCAGTAGTTTTCTTTTACAGAAAAAAACGGAAAAGTTGGTTCTTTCAGAAAAAACACTTTCAGAACTTTTGTTGAAGAGAGCAAGATGAAAACTCATACTGTACTTCCAAAAGTATTTATTTAACTTTGCCGGTTTGTATACATATCTTTAGTAGGCAAGAGATATTTGTCTATAGCTCTACAAGAAAGTAAATATTGTTTATAATAAACAGCTTATTTGGCCTGTAAATACACTAAGTGAATGCTTGGTAAACAAGCATGCAACATTATTACCTAACTGTTGCAGACGATTTAATCGACGATATTCCGCTAGCCCAGGTCATTAGAAAAATGTCCCTTTGAAGTTGCAGGACGAAAACAGGTTGCGTTGTGAGTTATATACGTACATACATACACACACATACTGTGTGCACATAATAATACACACACACATTATATATATATATATATATATATATATATATATATATATATATATATATATATATATATATATATATATATATATATATTGTACTCAACAATACTTCTCCTTAAGAAGAATTATAACTATAATATCTATCTATCCATCCATCGAACCTACTATATCTCTTCAATACTTTTTTTCCCCACTTCGAATCCTAAAGGTCTACCTTCCTTTCAATACTTCGCTTTCGTCTCATTACCGAGCCAATACGCCTGAACCATGTTTTCGTGGAGGCTCGTAAAAGTGAAATACGAAAATAGCTCATTGCATTGTTTAGCGTCGAATAAACAAGATGCTCATGAGGTTCAATGACATTCAGACCCGCATATGTATATATTTGGAACGCCTGCCCTGCCTGCATGCCTGCCTGAGGAATGGATGATGTCACTGGAATGACTGACTGAAGTTGAAAATTTATAATCACAACAACAAAAAAAGTCTTGAAATGAATCATCCGTTTCATGCCTTTGTTGCAGAGATTGCAAGGCAAAGGCTGAATATACTCCATTCATATTCGCAGGCAAAGAGGGATCTGTTTACCTACTGAGAATATTCACCTTTTTTTTTTCAGGAGAGGCGTTTCTCTATTCACGAGTGACGTCACGAGACCTTGGCCAGGGGGCAATTTTAGAAGTCTTTGGATGGACTCCTCTAATTGACAAGGACCTGGAGATCCTTTTTCGTTGTTCCATCGCTGACGCTGCTGTTTCTTATACCGTGACGTTGTTTTTAAACTGTCTATAATTAAAGTAATTTTGCTATCTTCATTCGTCAGCGATTCGCTCGTTTCTCGATTTGGTTTTTCGGCTCATTTTTTTCCCTCCTTTGCTTTGGTCCCTCTCCCTTCCTTTAACAGCTGTGTGTGTGTGTGTGTATGTATGTGTGTGTGTGTATGTGTGTGTGTGTGTGTGCTCTCGGAGCGACTTTCCACACTCTCTCTCTCTCTCTCTCTCTCTCTCTCTCTCGGGGCCTCTGTCTGCACCCTATCCCCCGGCAACATGTGTGTGAGAGAGAGAAAGAAAAAGAGAGACAGACACAGAGGGAGAAAGAGGGAGAGAGAGAGTGAGAAAGAGAAAGAGAGATAGAGAGTAGGGAAGAGGACCTCGAACCTTGTGGGGCCAGTCAGATTATATAATTTGGTGGCGGGGATCAGGTGCGACCGACCTTGCTGTGAAGAGTTTTCCCCTTCTTTTTTCCTCTCTCTCTTCCCTTCTTCCGGAGAGCGAAGCCTACGTAAACCTACTACAAACATGAGTAGGCCTATGAAATGGGCCGCTTGCCGCCCGTGATCTCCCCGGAGCGCTCTTCTTCTTCCTCTTCCTCTGCTCGCCCCCTCTTTAGAGGGGAGGCGGAAGGAAGGAAGGAAGGAAGGAACGAAGGCCACTGCACGACCTCCCCTCACCAGTGCCGACGACGACGAGGGTCCGAAGGTGAAGGTCGCTGGAGTGAATGAAATAGCAGTGGCGGCTTCTCGTGCACTGACAGCCGAGTATTAACCCTCGACGTCCTGCGGGTTCGATATATATATATATATATATATATAGGATGTGTGTTGTGACATGACGTGATCTATTTGTTTGTTTGTTTGTTTTTTCCGTGTGAAGGACGATAGACGTTCGATCTCCATAGCGGATGGATTACCACATGAGGGATGATGATGCTACTCGTCATCTGATCTCGACTGTGAAAAAGGTAATCATAGTTAACAGTTGCATGTTGTGATTGCGTATTCATATTTAGACTTATACCTGAGTGCGAGTTCACACACTGACACACGAGCATATACATAGATATTCTACTCATTTGTGCATCACAGTTTTCATGAAAAACTAATGGGGTAGGCGTTGTATGCTGTGCAAGTTATTGCAAAAAATAGACCTACACCTGAGTGCATTCACAAGCACTGACACGGGAGCTTATGCAGATAGATAGGTAGATTGTCTATTTATGGAAATCAGTCATAAGAGGTCTAAACTTGAGTAAGAAACAGATTATGCTTCGTTTGCACGAAGATTCTCTGAGTTAGGGTGAGGTAAGTCTTTGCCAGACGTTCTGGTGTTCTTGTTTTTGTGGAGACTTCGTTGATGTCATAAAACCGCAAAACAGAATTTGAGAGAACTCTCTTAAATCGTCCATTTCGTCCACCCTCCTTCGCCCTAAACTGTGAAGAGAATTCTCTTAATATTTCAGGATGATTTGATAAAACTTTCCTCGATCGTTCAATATCGTCTAGATACATTCGTCCAAAAAATTGTAAAACGAATTCGCTAAATTATACAGGATAAGAGTAGGATGCTCTCCAGATGATAAACGTGATTTTGTTCCGTGTATCTCATTGGTAGTTATTACCTAAGACAGACATTTGCAATTTTCTTTTCAATCAAACGCCAAGTCCTGAAACTGAGTTCTTGTTTCAATTTTTCCACGAGACCAGTTGAATGAACAGGTCTGTTCCAGATAGACTGTTTTGGAAGTCTGACTCTTGGTTATTAGTGACCTTAACGAAAAGATCATTAAGGAGAAACGAAATGAAAGAATATGGTTCCTTGCCTTGAAGCATGGATAGATGCGAGGTTATATAGATTTTGCTCTTATGTCCAGTTCTGAATATTTACATGTATAACTGTTGTTTGCATCATTGAGTGTTTATAGTGGTTATAGTAATTCGTCTACATTTTCTATCTATCTCTCTCTACATAGCTATTATACATCTATATGAGCTTGTGTGTTTGGATTCGTCTTAAACGAAAATAGAATTTTTGTATAGCTTTCTGACAATGTAAATGAGTGGGCATATGTTATATATAATATAATATATATATATTATATAATTATATTATATATTACATTACAATAATATATATACTATAGATAGATATTATTTATTTGGTATATATATAATGTATATAATAATTACTACCGATTTATATGTAGGTATTGGCAGTAATGTTTATATAAATATATATATAAATAATATATACAATGATAGTATATATATATATATATATAATATATATAGTATAAAGTCCATATCCCATTTCCTTGATTCAGATACATATATCGAGCTACAATGTCCTTTAACTATCTAATTCGCTCTACCTCGGAATTAATATATTTTTCATATATGCTTAACCGAAGGGGAATTTTTTCTCGATAATAGATTTGCCTGGACCAGGGCGCGAACCTATGGATCCTTTCAAACCCAGGAACGTCAGTGAAGCTTTTCCTACTCACACCACCGCGAGAGGTGGTGTAGTAGGAAAAGCTTCACTGACGTTCCTGGGTTTGAAAGGATCCATAGTTCGCGCCCTGGTCCAGGCAAATCTATTATCGAGAAAAAATTCCCCTTCGGTTAAGCATATATGATTATATTAAATTCCGAGGTAGAGCGAATTAGATATTAAAGGACATTGTAGCTCGATATATATATATATATATATATATATATATATATATACATAGAGAGAGAGAGAGAGAGAGAGAGAGAGAGAGAGCATCATCACCATTCCCATTCCGGATATACGAGTATATTTGTGGCCCATGTTTCGTCAATCACGACTGCAACGCGAACAAAACGCTTATATACATAAACATATGCTAGTGCTGCTTTTGCCCAACTCGACCCAACGACGGGAGAGCGTTTCGCCTCATTCAAACCCGATGCCATCAAGGCTGAGGCCGGCCGTGTTACCTTTGTAATTTTATGAATGAACGGAACTCTAGGAGAACGCAGAGGATACGCTAGTAGGACGCCCAGGATTATGGGGTCGGTGTGTGGTGGGGCTGGGTGGTACTATAGACGGTATGGGAGGAAAGGTCCCCCTCCTGAATGGGTGGTTGGAGGTGGGAGCTCTGAGGACGACGATGAGGAGGAGGAGGAGGAGGAGGAGGAAGGGAGGGAAAGAGGGGGATGGAAAACGAGAGAGAGAGATAGAGAGAAAGAGAGAGAGAGTCAGTGAACGTGGTGGAGGTGGTGTTGGGGTGCTCGGGAGAGAAAGAGAGCGAGCGAGAGAGAGAGAGAGAGTATATTGATTGAGCAAGTTCGGATTTTCACGGTCACCTCAAGGTCGTTCGGGCAGCTCCTGCAGCCGCCTCACTTTAGTTTTCGTCATTAGTGTGTTCCTGCTGTTTGCCCTGGCTCTCTCTCTCTCTCTCTCTCTCTCTCTCTCTCTCTCTCCCTCACGGCTGCGACGTCGTTTGGTGCTGGAGAGATGTGCCTTCGTCATTAGTGAGTAAGTCAGTATAGTTCACGGACTTGAGGTGGAATGACCAGGTTCTCAGACCCGTCACTGGAAGTATGTACGAAAAAAATATTACAAACTCACGCTAGGCTCAGATAGTGTGCTCAAATACACTGAGAACACTATCATACTTAAAAAAAGCTTCAATCCAGTTCTTATATTCCTAACGTTTTAATGACTGGCTTACATTTGTAATTGTTAACCTCTTCCTGTATTTAAAACCTTTGCCTCCTGATGCATTTTTTTTTTTAATGAATTCCATTTTCTTTGGAAGCTCGTATTACAAGTCAATGGCCCCTTTGGTGGGCTTGTTCCATAGAAATGAGAAACATCTTCTGAATAATAATAATAATAATAATAATAATAATAATAATAATAATAATAATAATAATAATAATAATAATAATAATAATAATAATAATAATAATAATAATAATAATAATAATAATAATAATAATAATAGCTACTGCAGCAGCGTTAAGCGGCTTTTTCTGTGCAACTTAAATAGGCTAGTAGAGCGCCTATGGAGGTCATTATCAAATGCAGGGTCAAGATCGGTGTCATATATTTCAGTTTTACAGATAAACTATGATATCGTAGTCATCAAGGTCATTCACGGTTCTCTCTCTCCTCTCTCTTCTCTCTCTCTCTCTCTCTCTCTCTCTCTCTCTCTCTCTTTCTTGAGGCGAGCTTTCGTCTGGAGCTGCCAGACATCCTCTAGGCTAAGAAGCTGAGGGTGGACTGCTTTTGGTGTGGTGTCCGTCCTCCTTATATTTGGGGTCGTCAGCAGGGGGTCTGAAGTCTGCTTTTTCATTGGTGGCCAGATTTTTGGATTGACCCTTTCTAATTTTAAAGAAATGTTCTTAGAAGAATCCTCAATAACTGACTGCTTCGTATCTCCAGGCGTGATGTCGCCAACAGTCAAAATGATGTCAAATATAAAAAAGCGACGAAAATGGAATAATATATTAATCATTCTTAATGCATCCAATGTATTCCCCGTCTGATACGGTTGCATATCCCGGGAAAGATTCAGCACTGAAGAGAGTTGTAGAAAAAGTTTTCATCCACTTGGGAGTCACTTTTGTAAGGGAGTTTTCTCCAAAGACCTCCCTTACGCAAGTGTAAAGTTTTTTGTTTAAACACTCAGAATTCAAAAACGAGTTAAGGTGATTGATTGAAAGTAAATAGAAGCAAAAAAATCATTGCAAAATCGGATAACATTCAGGGTATCTTCAGTTGTTTGGGTTTGTCAGAGTTGAAAAATGCAGTGATGATCACGTAGACTTCTATATGAGATCTTGCTCTCCTGGTGGTCAGGTGGTTTTGCTAAAACGAATTCCGCATATCTCAACGTTTTCACTAGCATGAATGAAGTATTCACTCTGCATTGTTTTCCCTGTTATAGTAATTAATTGTCACACACACACACACACACACACACACACACACACACACACACACATATATATATATATATATATATATATATACTATATATATATATATATATATATATATATATATATATTACACCACCGCAAGAGGTAAAAGCTTCACTGACGTTCCTGGATTTGAAAGGCTCCATAGGTTCGCGCCCGGTCGCCAGGCAAGTCTATTATCGAGAAAAAAATTCCCCCTCGGTTAAGCATATATGAAAATATATTAATTCCGAGGTAGAGCGAATTAGATATTAAAGGACGTTGTAGCTCGATATACGTATGTACGTATATGAATCACGGAAATGTGATTTGACTTACATATATATATATATATATATATATATATATATATATATATATATATATATATATATATTCCATTCCAAATATCAGTTCAATGAAGCATGTTGTGGCCGATACCTTTTTCGGAGCTTCAGAAAACAATTGAGAAGCAAAGAAAAGCGTCGTAGAACTGGAAAAATCAGAATTGCAGGTCTAGTACATTCTTCAACGCGTGCATCTGGTCTTGTGAACGGAAACATCGCCAAAAAGACCGAAGCACTAAGCCAGTCATACTGTTTCAGTTAAAATGTTTATATTTTTACCGGAGCAGAAGCTAAGTATTCCCTGTGTCTCAACTCTCCAGTAGGGATACTCCTGACACCCGCCTGCGCAGGCGCATTCGAGTCCTTTACGCAGACGATTCGTTGACCCGCGTCCTTGAGTGTCACTGGGTCGAGTATCGCTTTTCATGCCACTCTAAACTTCTCTCTCCTTCCTCAGCGTCAGCGGCAAAATCCGGGAACTACTGAGTTGCAATATGTCCATTTTTGTATTCAGTATTGACTGTTCTCCACAATTCTTCAATGTAAACTAAGCTTTCTTATAGTTAGACATATTTATCTAAAATTCTATAAGTCAATGACATACGATAATCGTCCATAGCGTGAGATCGATTGACACAGAATTGAATTCATTAATTTTGAGAATAATTATACTTCCAAGCTGGTCATTTCCTGTATTCATTTTGCAATTCCCTTAATAAAAAAACAGGGATACCATTTATTAAAACGTCTTTAAAAAATTTCTACCATGACTAAACAAACATTTTAATCGTGGTCACTGAAACGTTTTTATCATTATACACAAACTTTTTAAAACTTTTTATCATTACTAACCAAATATTTATACCACTGGTAACAAATCTTTACACATTATTACCATAATTACACTAACATTTTTACCATGACTACATAAACATTTTTACTATGACTACATAAAATATTGTTACCATGACTACACAAACTTTTCTACCATGACTACATAAAACATTGTTACCATGACTACAGAAACATTTCTACCATGACTACACAACCCTTTCTACCATGACTACACAGCCATTTTCACCATGATAGCACAAACATTTTCATCATGACTACACAAACATTTCTACCATGATTACATAAACATTTCTACCATGACTACACAAAAATTCGACCATGACTTCACAAATATTTCTACTAGAACTACACAAACATTTCTACCATGACTACACAACCATTTTTACCATGACTGCACAATCATTTCTACCAAGAGTACATAAAGCATTATTACCATGACTTCACAGACATTTCTATCATAATTACACACATACACACACACACACACACACACACACACACACACACACACATATATATATATAATATTACTATATAATACTATATATATATATATTATATATATATTATATATATATATATTATATATACAAAGACTTGTTATTTACAATTTCAGAACACTGTCTTTAACATATCCTCATGGATATTTTTATTTTCGTTTCTTAAGGCCACTAAGATTGTTAACAAGCCCTGGTTAGATTAGGTCACTAAATTTGTTAGTAAGATGTGGTTAAATTAGGCCACTAAATTTGTTAGTAAGTAATGATTAGACTGGGCTGCCGAATTCTTCGGCTAGACTTCGTCAGACTAGACTTCTGAACTGGAGGGCCACTTAATCAATTTTGGCTACTGCCAGTAAATCTTAAAAAACATATCTTGGTCGACATTCTCGGGGGAATGGTTGTCTCCCATACTTCCTTGGTTCGATGGGCGCATCAACATAGACATAGCTCGGTATTAAATCGGCCTTTTATTTTCGAATTTTATTTCTGTTAACACACACGCACACACACATACACACACATACACACACACACACACCACACACACACACATATATATATATATATATATATATATATATATACATACATATATATATATATATATATATATATATATATCATATAAAGTAGAAAGTATATAATAGACTCCATTATTTAGAGTTTTCCAGTGCTTATATATTTCAGACTAAAATACTGAAAATTTTACGTATCTTCATACCATTTGTCTTAGACTTCCGTTTACCAAGTGTTCACCTGGCCTCTGAAAATTATTAAATATTTCAACACAGAGAGAGAGAGAGAGTCAATACCCTTTTGTCATAGTTACCATTACCTGTTGGTCACCTGAATTATCAAACATTCTTTCACTGAATAAAAATCAAATAAAAAGCCCTTGTATTTAAATTCACTATGCTTAGAAATAAGCATATTGACTTCACAATTATTCAGATTTATGCGTTAAAATCATTATTTTTTATACAAATACCATAATTCGTGTGCTCAGGTAAGCCACTCGCCCATAAAGATAATACAGATATACATTTAGCCTATATAATTATATATATATCTATATATATATATATATATATATATATATATATATATATACATATTATATACAACGAGCCTTCGACCCAAACGAAGAAAAAATGAAAAAATTTACATTGCCATGTTGGGATTCGATTCTATGCGCGATAGGTTAGGGCGAGGCTAATACGAACCACTGTAACACGACACACACACACACACACACTTATATATATGTATATATATA
>NC_087205.1:93092651-93102651 GCF_015104395.2 Macrobrachium nipponense | reverse complement strand
TTGTACGTTGTTTCTCTATTACTGTTAAGAACATGATTATTAATTCAATATTGAAAGAGACATTTTATAATAATAGTAATAATAATAATAATAATAATAATAATAATAATAATAACAACAAAGTTTTCTTACTGTTATGAGACATAATGACTGCAGCTGAGTGATTTATTGTTACATCTTTATAAAACTACAAATAAAATATAGGACGGAAGAGGACTAAACCCTGTGTCTTGACAAGTGATACCTAAAATAAAGAGATAATGTTTCAGAAAAAATATTAATATTTATTTTTCTGGGTGTTTTAAAAGAATCAAGTACTTGCAAGGTGTATAAAATTTAAATAACGCATATTGTAGTATATGAAGGCTGAATTAAATAAACTGGAAGCCCAATTTAGCCTAAATTAGGAGAATTTTAGTTTTTTTTACCCCCCCCCCTCTCTCTCTTTCCCCCCCCCGCCCTTTTTTTCCCCCCCCTCCCTCTCTCTCTCTTTCTCTCTCGCCTATCTTCAGCATTTAAGGTCTCGATTTTTTCCTTTGGTAAGTCAAATATTTCTCTCTCTCTCTCTCTCTCTCTCTCTCTCTCTCTCTCTCTCTCTCTCTCTCTTTCCTATCTTCAGCTTTTAGTATCCTTTCATCTCTCTCTCTCTCTCTCTCTCTCTCTCTCTCTCTCTCTCTCTCTCTCTCTCTCTCTCTTTCTCTTTAGAAGAAAGTAAGGACCTTGACTACTGGGATAGACTACAATCCTTAAAATTATATAGTCTAGAAAGGAGAAGAGAACGCTACATGATAATTCAGGCATGGAAACAGATAGAAGGAATAGCAGAAAACATCATGGAACTAAAAATATCAGAAAGAGCAAGCAGAGGTAGATTAATAGTGCCCAAAACTATACCAGGAAAAATAAGGAAAGCACACAGGACATTAATCCACTACGCACCAGCATCGATAATGCAGCGTCTATTCAATGCGTTGCCAGCTCATCTGAGTAATATATCAGGAGTGAGCGTAGATGTGTTTAAGAATAAGCTCGACAAATATCTAAACTGCATCCCAGACCATCCAAGATTGGAAGATGCAAAATATACCGGAAGATGTACTAGCAACTCTCTGGTAGACATTAGAGGTGCCTCACACTGAGGGACCTGGGGCAACCCGAACGAACTGTCTTCAGCTTTTAGTGTCTCGATTTTTTCTTTGATATCTCTCTCTCTCTCTCTCTCTCTCTCTCTCTCTCTCTCACACACACTTCTTACTGTTAATTTCATTAAAATATTACAACCCATAGGTATTGAAGTATGGTTCTTCACCTGGCATCGCAACTCGATTTTCATTTTTTCTTAACCTGTTATCGAAGAAGAATCCAGAACAACACTGCAACGACAGCTGGGCTTCTCTCGTATACATATGTCTATGTTTACGTGGATGATTTCTCTTCATACTCAGTTCCTAAGAATTTTTGCCTCTCTGGCCTTTTCAGAACCTAAAGAAACAACTAGTATAAGAAAGAAGGCTCAAACTTCTCTCCCGTTTGGAAAATGCCTCCCACTCACACTCATTGGCAGATGCTTTGGACAAACTAACAAGAGAGAGAGAGAGAGAGAGAGAGAGAGAGAGAGAGAGAGAGAGAGAGAGAGAGAGAGAGAGAGAGAGAGAGAGAGCTTATGTATTAATTAACAAAGATGCAATGGGTAGATGGGGAAGGAGAGAGACAGACAGACACACAGACAGAGAGCTATGAATTGACAAAGATGCAAACGTATCCTTATTATTAACACTGCCTACGCGAGAGAGAGAGAGGTAGCGACAGAGAGAGAGAGAGAGAGAGAGAGAGAGAGAGAGAGAGAGAGAGAGAGAGAGAGATAGCTTATGTATTAATTAACAAAGATGCAATGGGTAGAGAGAGAGAGAGAGAGAGAGAGAGAGAGAGAGAGAGAGAGAGAGAGAGAGAAGAGTTATGTATTAGCTAAGATGCAAACGTATTTTTTATTATTGACACTGCCTACGTGGAAGAGAGTGAGAGAAAGAGAGAGAGAGAGAAAGGTTATGTATTAACCTATGAAAGATAGAGAGAGAAAAAACAGAGAGCAAGCATGAATGAAAAAAAGGAGAGAAAGAGAGAGAAAGCAAGATTGAGAATGGGAATGAATAGAGGGAGAATCATTCCAGGCTTTCATCAGTTGCCTTAATGCTTTTTTGACAAGACAGACAGACAGACAGCATTATCAATCAGAGTACAATGGCATCTATCAATTGGACTGTCTTTAGGGTAGACTTACAGAGAGAGAGAGAGAGAGAGAGAGAGAGAGAGAGAGAGAGGTAACTATATAATGACTACGCGTTATTAGTCAATGAGAATACAATGACATCTATCAATTGGACTGTCTTTAGGCAGACTTACAGAGAGAGAGAGAGAGAAAGAGATATCTATATAATGAGTCCGCATTATCAGTCATTCAGAGTACAACGGCATCTATCAATTGTAATGTCTTTAGGGTAGACTTACAGAGAGAGAGAGGGAGAGAGAGAGATAACTATATAATGAGTCCTCATTATCAGTCATTCAGAGTATAATGACATCTATCAATTGGACTGTCTTCAGGGGAGAGAGAGAGAGAGAGGAGAGAGAGAGAGAGAGAGAGAGAGAAAGAGAGAGAGAGATAACTATATAATGAGTCCTCATTATCAGTCATTCAGAGTACAATGACATCTATCAATTGGACTGTCTTCAGGGGAGAGAGAGAGAGAGAGAGAGAGAGATAGAGAGAGAGGAGACTATATAATGAGTCCGCATTATCAGTCAATGAGAGTGCAATGACATCTATCAATTGGAGTGTCTTCTGTAGACTTAGAGAGAGAGAGAGAGCGAGAGAGAGAGAAAGAGAGAGAGAGAGAGAGGGTTCATGAGTGGACCTCCTCATCCCTTTTCCATCCCATCCCACTCCTCCTCCCCCCAACCTTCTTCCTTCTTCTTCCTCCCCCTTCCTCCTCTCCTCCTCCCCCTTCCTCCTCCGCACCCCCTTCCTCCTCCTCCTCCTCCTCCTCCTCCTCCTCCTCCTCCTCCTCATCATCATCATCATCATCATCATCATCGAAAGAGTCTTGAACTTGGGAATCCGAAGATCAATAAGGTAGGTCACGTGAACTTCAAGCCGAGACCTTGTCTAGCACTCCATAAGGACGCCAGACGGCCACTCCTGGGGGATCACAGAGAGAGAGAGAGAGAGAGAGAGAGAGAGAGAGAGAGAGACTCCCAGCGAAGGGAGGAGAAGGGGGAAAGCAAACGAAGGAAATGGAGGAGGAGATACAGAACGAAAGCACACAACTGGGCGAGAAGAAGAAGAAGAAGACAAAACACCGCGAGATGAGAATTGCTAAGAGATACCACGTCGCTGGATGAGAATGCATCGAGAGCGATCGTCTCTCGTCTCGATCGGAAAGAGCAGTGTGATCCCACTTGTCAGCGTCGGGTCAAAAGGCACATCGTCGTACGAAGCAGAAAACACCGACATCGGTTCTCTTAAAGAATCCCGTCTTCTCGAGATAGACGCAGCTCGGAAAGTGAGTTAAAATCACTCTCATCTTCGCGAACGAGGAGCCGAAAGGGAAGGGATAAATGGTGTGATGACAATGTTAATGCAAGAGAGAGAGAGAGAGAGAGAGAGAGAGAGAAGGGGATAAAGGTGAACAGCATGAGGGTGGCAGAGGGAGGGCAGAGAAGAGAGCGTGGGTGAAAAAGAGAGAGAGGAGGAAAAGAGGGAGAAAGAGTGAGTGGAAAGAGAGAAAGGTGAGAGAAGAGGGGTTACAGAAAGAGTAGAGGGGGGAAAGGGGGATCTGGATAGGGGGACGGGGGGGGTTGGGGGGGTGGGGGGTGAGGGGAGGCTAGAGAACGAGGGGACACAACTAAAGGGGAAGGGTCACAATGTTCCACAAAGGCTGGCGGATTCGTACACACACAAACACGCAAGGACGAGAGAGGAGGAGGAGGAGCAATGAGGAAGAACAGAAGGCGACAAAGCGTGAATAGCAGACGGGGAAAGGACGGTAGTAAGTGAGTAAAGAAGAGGAATAAGAGAAACTGGAATGAAGAAGGCGACGATCTTCTCAAAAGGCTAAATTTCGTCCAGAAACAAAGAGAGAAAAAGGGGGGGAAATTGGCGGGAGATTTTAGCTTTTAGTCCTGTGGGACTCAGCAACCGAGAACGTCAAAAGAAAGATTAAACCAATTAGGGAAACGATTTCGTCTGAAGAAGAAGAAGGAGAAGAAGAAGAAGAAGAAGAAGAAGAAGAAGAAGAGAGAGAGAGAGAGAGAGAGAGAGAGAGAGAGAGAGAGAGAGAGAGAGATTTTCGTACGGTACAGACTCAACAACCATCAGTTGATTTGTGAATAGACTATAAAGGGTTCTGCCATCACGGAAAGATGAGAGTAGCATTGTCGCTGGGGCAGTGAAATGGTCAGTCATTTTCGCTTTAAGATATTGTATGCTGGTCTAAATACTATATATAAGTATGCATGACAGTGTGTATAATTAATGATGATTTCAATGGCTGAATTTAAGGGAACGAAGCCAAGCTGGTCCACCTGTGAGCCTCACGTGAGTGACATCCCCACTGGAAGTCTTTTTGGTCTTACCTGCAGTAGTTGTCCAGTGAACAATAAATAAATAAAATAGATAAATAAATAAATAAATAAATAAATAAATAAATAAATAAATACATAATTTCACGAGTAATCCCTGTCCACAGGCCTCTCCCTGACGTTCCAAATTTTGGTCTTCAACTTTGCTCGGCAATGATTCAGCTCCAAAATCAATAATTTTGCCCCAAAAATTTTATATCATTATCATGAAAGGCCCTTTCATTATACGCCCCAAGCGATCATTATTATTTATAATTATGATATCAGTAGATGAAACCGATTCCCAAGGAACAAGCGCGCCCAAGGGGCCACTGCCTTGAATTTCAAGCTTCCAAAGAATGTTGGCTTCAACCTCCCACCGCTAAGACCACACCACCACTGCAGCAGTAACTGATCATGATATAGAGCCTGAGATTTTTCATCGCCCCACGTGGTGGGGTTGCGGGGAGACGCGAAACCCGCGGCATCTGGGTGGTTAAGATTTTCATGGGACGCGGCTAATAAAGCATTACACCGAGACCATCGAAAGATAGATCTAACTTCGGTGGCCTTGATAATACGATGTATAGAAAACTCGACTGCATTTTTAACTTGTTTTTCATTAAAATATTCTTCCGTCTTGAATTCTACGCAGTCAAGTATGGGATGAGCTCACAGAATAAGTTTAAAAAGTTACAGGTGACATTTTATCGTAAATTCGTGGTTCATGTAAGTATTGGATGAGTTCAGTCACCTTCGTCATAGAATAAGTTCAAAAGGTTGCAGGCATTTTATCGTAAATTCCTGTTCACATACCAAAGGCAAGCATATATCGTCCAAGAATTACTTTAGATGTGGGTTGCTTTGTCCAGAACTGTTATATGCCATACGTAGTAATTATATTCGTACATCTAGATTTATAATTTACGAAATAAAAGAAACGTCACGAGAAGTTAATGATTGCCTTAATTAAAACAGAATTAAAAGGTTATCAGAGTTCCTTAAATCCACTGAACGTGATTTTGCTGGCGATAAATTTTTTGAAAATTCCTGATTTCCTGGAATATACTCCTACAGGAAATTACAAGGAAGAGAGAGAGAGAGAGAGAGACGGAGAGAGACGCAACATCGGTAATCGAAGGTATAATTGATTCCCTGAAGTTAATTACACAGAAGACAAAAGGGATATTTATAACTCGTACAAGCTTCCTTTTGCCTGTCTCCTTATTTTAAACTTGTATTTTTAGTAAAAGGATACTGGTAGACAAAGAGGGAAGTTAAAATTGTCTTGACGTCATTTAGTTAGGTAATTAGACTAAACTGAGAGGTAGATATATATATATATATATATATATATATAATATATATATATATATATATATATATATACACATATATATGTATATATATATATATATATATATATATATATGTTTATATTTTTATGTATACACATATATAGACATTCTCTCTCTCTCTCTCTCTCTCTCTCTCTCTCTCTCTCTCTCTCTCTCTCTCTCTCTCTCTCTCTCAAATATTATGGAAAAGTTGGATTTTTTAATGCCAGCATTTCTGGAAATGAAGAAAAGAACACCATACCAGTACAGGAAAGAGACGTGGGAAAATCCTTATTATTATACATATTAAATGAAGGAGAAAACACGCAAACCATCATAGTGATGAATGCGCACGGTTTAGTTACGAGTAACTCAAAAGAAAAATAGAGTACTTAGAAGAACTAACCCAAATTGAAAAGAAAAATAGTATAAATGAATATAAGTGAAACTGGTATTCCCAAGAAGAGACTGGGAATGACGATCAAATAAAAGGGTTCAAAAACTTATAGATCAGACAAAAAAATAGGAATCAAGGGGGAACCGCGATATATGGGAAAGACAAAAAACAAGGAAAAATATATTATGAGAAATATAGTAACTCAGAATGTGAACTAATAGCGGTAGAATTTGAATCTGAAAATTAATGAACATAATAATATATAGACCCCCTAATACTATAGAGTTTGACCCAATAATAGAAAAATTGGAAGATATATGTAGAAATCACAAGGACTGGACTATTCTCCTATCCGGAGACTTTAACTTTCCTTTCGTAGACTGGAAAGAACGAATAGGAGATTATGGTTGTAGTTATACACATAAAAAAGAGAGTAATGGAGGTGCAGAAGATAAGAGGCAATTCGAAAAGCTATTAGATAGGCTACTAGAATACAACATCCAACAAATAAATCACCTGCCAACAAGAAAGGAAAATACTTTAGACCTAGTATTTGTGAACGAGGTGAATTATGTTAAAGAAATAATACTTTATAATGCGAGTATTTCAGAACATAATGTCATAGAATTAACAGTCCATTCCAAAGCAAGTGAAAACAGAGATAAGCAAGAAATGAAAAGTGGGAAGGATATGGAAAATACAACTTCTACAATAAAAATATAAAATGGTCAGAAATAAACGAAGAATTAAACAAAGATTGGGATAACATTTTCGTAAGTGATGATATAAAGGTAAATACGGAGATATTATATAAAATATTAGAGAAAATAGTGGATAAATATATACCGAAGAAGAAAAGTAAACATCAGTCATGCATACCAAGAGACAGAAGGATCTTGTTCCAGAAAATCAGAAAGTGGAAAAAAGGTCTTGCAAAAGAAAAAAAATGCATGGAAAGTGATCGAACTAAAAAGTAAGATAGAAAATGCAGAACAAAAGATTATGCAATCAAAAGAAAATGAAAAACGGGACTTGGAAGAAAAAACCCTAGTAAATATCAAGCAAAACCCCAAACTATTGTACTCGTATGCAAAAAAGATGAATAAAAGAAGAATAGAAATAGGCCCTCTAAGAATTGAAGGGAGATTAACGAATGAAAAAAAGGAAATATACAACATCTTGGCAGAACGATATAAGAGAGAATTCACCCCTAGAATTGATAATGAAGATAATGATATAGAAGAAAGGGATGAAAATAGTGAATATTTAGCAGACATAGATATTAATGAAGCTGATATTATGCAGGCTATTAATAAATTAAAAATGGAGCTGCAGCAGGGCCTGATGGTGTCACTGCTATTTTGTTAAAGAAAGTAGTTCATTCTATTGCAAAGCCACTTGCAATATATTAAGACAAAGTGTAGATACAGGCAAGTTTATGATGAGCACAAATTAGCATATATTAACCCCTACTTTCAAAAGTGGATCAAGACTAGAGGCAAGTAATTATAGGCCTGTGAGTTTAACATCATATTATGAAAGTGTATGAAAGGGTAATGAAGAAAAATATTATGAAACATTTGAATAAAAAATAATTTTGTTTAATATAGGACAATGTAGTTTCGTACCTGGAAAAAGTACACAAACCCAAATGTTAGTTCACCGTGAGAACATATACAAAAATATGAAAAGAGGAAATGAAACAGATGTGGTTTATCTAGACTTTGCAAAAGCTTTTGACAAGGTAGATCATAATATATTAGCGAAAAAAAAATTAGAAAACATAATAAAGTGGATAAAGTAGGAAGATGGTTAAAAGAATTTTTACACAACAGAAAACAGATAGTTATTGCAAACGATGAGGAATCGGATGAAGCTAAGGTAATATCTGGTGCGCCACAAGGTGTGGTGTTAGCTGCACTGCTGTTTGTTATTATGATTGCAGACATAGACAGTAATGTTAAAGACTCGGTAGTGAGTAGTTTCGCCGATGACACAAGAATAAAGTAGATAAATTACTTGTGATGAAGATAGGAACGCGCTACAAAGAGACCCTAACAAAGTATATGATTGGGCAGAGGTAAATAGGATGGTATTTAACTCTGATAAATTTGAATCAATAAATTATGGAGACAGAGAAGGGAAGCTATATGCATATAGGGGACATAATAATAAAACAATCACAAATAAGGAAGCGGTTAAAGACCTTGGTGTGATGTTGAATAGGAACATGTTATGCAATGATCAAATAGCAATTCTATTGGCAAAATGTAAAGCAAAAATGGGAATGTTGTTACGGCACTTCAAAACAAGAAAAGCTGAACACATGATTATGCTTTATAAAACATATGTTCGTAGTCTACTTGAATATTGCAATATGATATGGTACCCACAATATCAATAGGATATTGCACAAATAGAGAGTGTACAAAGGTCCTTTGCAGCTAGAATAGAAGACGTTAAGGATCTTGAACTACTGGGAAAGACTACAATCCTTAAAATTATATAGTCTAGAAAGAGGAAGAAGAGAATGCTACATGATAATCCAGGCATGGAAACAGATAGAAGGAATAGCTGAAAACATCGTGAAGCTAAAAATATCGGAAAGAGCAAGCAGAGGTAGATTAATAGTGCCCAAAACTATACCAGGAAAAATAAGGAAAGCACACAGGACATTAATCCACTATGCACCAGCATCGACAATGCAGCGTCTATTCAATGCGTTGCTAGCTCATCTGAGGAATATATCAGGAGTGAGCGTAGATGTGTTTAGAAATAAGCTCGACAAATATCTAAGCTGCATCCCAGACCATCCAAGATTGGAAGATGCAAAATATACCGGAAGATGTACTAGCAACTCTCTGGTAGACATTAGAGGTGCCTCACACTGAGGGACCTGGGGTAACCCGAACAAGATGTAAGGTCTGTTGTTATTTTTCGACAAGAATGTTTTTAGGTTAATACTACATTTCGTAAAGAAATTACGACACTTTTTGATGCCATTTAAGTAACCAAATCTCATCTCATAATTTTTCTGTCCTATTTCCCCCGTTGGGATGTAGTGCCGCCAGTGCACCTCACGGGGTGCACTGTAGGCTTTTCTAAAGGTTCGTTGCAACATCCCTTCAGCCCCTAGCTGCAACCCCTTTCATTCATTTTACTTTACCTCCACTCGTACCTTTCTTCCATCTTGCTATCCAACCGCGAGGTTTTTCTTCCTGTTACACCCTTCAAACCTACCTACTCTCAATTTCCTTTCCAGCGCTGAATGACCGCATAGGTCCCAGTGCTTGGGCCTTTGACCCCTAAACTCTATATTCCATTCTTTTAGGTTTCAGATCTGAAGAAGCTACTCATTTGACAGGATGAGTTAGACCTATTGTAGGAATCGCACAAAACCAAAACACCGGTTTAAGGTTGTGTATATTTATTTATTTATCTATTTATCTATTTTTGTCTATCACAGTCATCCTATTCGACTGGGTGGTTTTTATAGTTTGAGGTTCCTGGTAGCATTCTGCTTCCCTATTATTATTATTATTATTATTATTATTGAAAAGAATGGCAGAATTAAGCGAGTTGATTTTATATATTGTTTTTTCTATTTTCCTTACAATTCGCTTCTCAGGCTCAGCGATGTTTCTGAGTA
>NC_087205.1:93050470-93087151 GCF_015104395.2 Macrobrachium nipponense | reverse complement strand
ATCAGGTATGATTGTACAAGTCTTCTAATAACGATAGCTTGATCGCTTCTGCCAATGATGATGGCTAATCCTATTCCTCTACATGATATAGCTTAGGTAAAGAGGTACAGGTCTTCTAGTGACGATAGCTAACTCTGTTCTGCTTGTCTACCATCTCTGTTACAAGTTATGAAGGAACAGACAGTAGTTCGAACATATGAACATACTATCAAATGACACGCTACAGATTCACGTAGGCCGTTTGAATAATAGGTCGGGGTAGTTGTCTCAAGCAGGGAGCTTGGACTGTTTCAAAACAAATGAATGACCACAGATGACGGCATGTCAACTTAGCCTACATACTTATTGTACACGTCATCTTTAGCGTCTAGTCTGATCACATTCCTGCAAGCAATCTTTATATATATGGACTAACATTCCATATTTTTATTATGTAAACACTTACATCAGCTCGGTCAGCTACCAAAACCAACCACTGAATATTACTCAAACTTGACTGCATTTGACTTATAGGAGTGTGATACAGACACTATGTGAATTATATATATATAAGTAAATAAAAATTCATGGTGTACATGAATTGATTCAAGTAATAAAATATAAAACAATGATATTGGTAAATAATAGTGATCACGTGATATATAATGATACAGTTTTTTCACTTCATCTCATTAAGATACTTATGCTACAGAAAATACTAATGTACTCTGATAATTGCATAGAATGAAGATTAACATGATAAAAATCATATTTTAAAATATAAAACAATGATATTGGTAAATAATAGTGATCACGTGATATATAAGATACAGGTATTCAAAACCGCGAGAACCGCTATAAATCCAGTTCGGATCCAATATCACGAGTTGTAACTGTAAGACTTGACACTTCCTATTTAATTATCCGGTATTCTACCAAACCGATTGACTCTGGGTGATAAAATATATTATTGGTTTTTCTTAATGGAAAGGAATTCACACAACGTGTTAAGAGATTATTATTGATTTACACCACCCGAGTCACAGATTATTATGTGTTGAATTCCATATTTACTGATTTAGCACTCATAAATATTCGTAACGCACTCAATTGCGGTGTTTGTTTCTAGTGCTATTAATTCTATATAACGTGTCAAGGAACTATTAACACTAAGAAGTGTTTATTCCCTCTGTCAGACTCGTAATTCTGTTAATAATTCTAAGTATATTCTTTCAAGGATTGATTTGGCACAGGATAGGCCCTTAAACTGACAGGTGTCTTAGTGTGTCCCTTGTTTTTCATGACACGTGTTACAATCAGTTATGTGCTTTTTATATCTGTAAGCATTGTAGGCCAGAAAACAGTGATTTGGCTTTCTGTGAAAAAGGAGGGAACCCTGGATGACGGAATGCAACCAGTTTATGACGATTGGTATGAGAGAGATTATACTACTACCTGGTCGTTAGTCCTCTGCTGTGTTTCTTCGGTTTTCCTCGTCACAGACCTACATATAATATTACATTTGATTACATTATTCTGATACACATACTATAAATATACTTTTGCTTTAGGGTTTCTGCTCGAAGTGTTTATTGTTTTTGCCTAGCCACTGACCCTGTTTCCGTTTCGAAGTGTTTATTGTTTGGTGTTTATTGTTTTGCTTATCGCTGTTGACACTTGCTTTGTTCAGTTTGTAACAGTTCTGCGCTCCGACCCAGATATTCAATGCTCGCGATCTCTTGGGTTATGGAATTTTCTTGTTTAGATACGGTTTTAACAATAGGCACGGATGTTTCTATATCTTTTAGTCCAATTAATGGTTCTTTGCTGTATGGTTGCGGATTGCGGGATAATGCGTCAGCTATGATATTTGCTTTCCCAGGTAGATATCTTATCTGGCTCCAATAACCTGAATGATCATTTGTCACCGAGTTCCTTTTGGACTGTGATTAAAGCCTTTGAAAAACTCGGTAAAGGACTCATGTTCAGTAAGGACTTTATCAGGATAGCCATAGATTATGAACTTAAAATGTACTAGTGAGTTAAAGATACCTAGCCACTTCCTTGCTTATTACTGCATATTTACTTTCAGAGGGCTTTAGTTTACGTGAATAAAAAGCTATAGGAAAGAACTGTTTATCATATTACTGAAGTAGTATCCCTCTTACCCCTTGGTCTGAGGCGTCTGTTGCAATAAAAAAAAAAATTCCTTATTTAAATCAGGGATTTTTAAGTTAGGTAAGCTGCATTATTCCGCTTTTAAGATATCGAACGCCTGTTGATGCTTTTTAGACCATAATAAATCTACGCTCTTCTTCGTAAGATCTGTTAAAGGAGCTGCTATGATTGAAGAGTTACATATTTATATACGATTGTAATACCCACTACAGCGCAAAAGTGCTGTATCCCCCTTTTACGTTTAATAAGTACCGGAAAGTTATGAATAGCCGACACCTTACCACGGACTACTTTAAGACCTTGACTAGACACATAAAACCTAGATAAACATGTTCGGTTTTAAAAAACTCACATTTAGATATTTTACTCTGAGATTATTTGTCTTTGTCTCTGTAGCACTAGCTCTACTTTATGTGAATGTACTTCTAAGGTATTAGAAAAGATTACAAGATCATCCATATAGGCATGTAGGTTATCCAAAGAATGTTGGCTTCAACCTCCCGCCGCTAAGACCACACCAACACTGCAGCGGTAACTGATCATGATATAGAGCCTGAGAATTTTCATCGCCCCGCGGGGGGGTGGGGGGGTGGGGCGGGGGAGACGCGAACCCGTGGGATCTGGGTGGTTAAGATTTTCATGGGACGCGGCTAATAAGCATTACACCGAGACCATCGAAAGATAGATCTAACTTTGGTGGCCTTGATAATACGATGTATAGAAAACTCGACTGCATTTTTAACTTGTTTTTCATTAAAATATTCTCACAGAATAAGTTTAAAAAGTTACAGGTGACATTTTATCGTAAATTCGTGGTTCACCTAAGTATTGGATGAGTTCAGTCACCTTCGTCATAGAATAAGTTCAAAAGGTTGCAGGCATTTTATCGTAAATTCCTGGTTCACATACCAAAAGGCAAGCATATATCGCCCAAGAATTACTTTAGATGTGGGTTGCTTTGTCCAGAACTGTATTGTATGCCATACGTAGTAATTATATTCGTACATCTAGATTTATAATTTACGAAATAAAAGAAACGTCACAAGAAGTTAATGACTGTCTTAATTAAAACAGAATTAAAAGGTTATCAGATTTCCATTAAATCCACTGAACGTGATTTTGCTGGCGATAAATTTTTTAAAATTCCTGATTTCCTGGAATATACTCCTACAGGCAATTACAAGGAAGAAAGAGAGAGAGAGAGAGAGAGAGAGAGAGAGAGAGAGAGAGAGAGAGAGACGCAACATCGGTAATCGAAGGTATAATTGATTCCCTGAAGTTAATTACACAGAAGACAAAAGGGATATTTATAACTCGTAGAAGCTACCTTTTGCCTGTCTCCTTATTTTAAATTTGTATTTTTAGTAAAAGGATACTGGTAGACAAAGAGGGAAGTTAAAATTATCTTGACGTCATTTAGTTGGATAATTAAGACTAAACTGAGAGGTAGATATATATATATATATATTATATATATATATATATATATATATATATATACATATATATATATATATAGATATATATATATATATATATATATATATATATTTATATATGTGTATATATATATATATATATATATATATATCTATATATATATATATATATATATATGTGTGTGTGTGTGTGTGTGTGTTTAGATTTTTATGTATACACATATATATAGACATTCTCTCTCTCTCTCTCTCTCTCTCTCTCTCTCTCTCTCTCTCTCTCAAAATATTATGGAGAAGTTGGATTTTTTTAATGCCAGAATTTCTGGAAATGAAGAAAAGAACACCATACCAGTACAGGAAAGAGACGTGGGAAAATCCTTATTATTATCATTATTAAATGAAGAGAAAACACGCGCAAACCATCATAGTGATGAATGCGCAGGGTTTAGTTACGAGTAACTCAAAAAGAAAAATAGAGTACTTAGAAGAACTAACCCAAATTGAAAAGAAAATAGATATAATGAATATAAGTGAAACCTGGTATTCCCAAGAGACTGGGAATGACGATCAAATAAAAGGGTTCCACACTTATAGATCAGACAGAAAAAATTGGAATCAAGGGGGAACCGCGATATATGGGAAAGACAAAAAACAAGGAAAAATATATTATGAGAAATATAGTAACTCAGAATGTGAACTAATAGCGGTAGAATTTGAATCTGAAAAATTAATGAACATAGTAATATATAGACCCCCTAATACTAAAGAGTTTGACACAATAATAGAAAAATTGGAAGATATATGTAGAAATCACAAGGACCGGACTATTCTCCTATCTGGAGACTTTAACTTTCCTTTCGTAGACTGGAAAGAACGAATAGGAGATTATGGTTGTAGTTATACACATAAAAAAGAGAGTAATAGTAGTGCAGAAGATAAGAGGCAATTCGAAAAGCTATTAGTTAGGCTACTAGAATACACTCCAACAAATAAATCACCTGCCAACAAGAAAGGAAAATACTTTAGACCTAGTATTTGTGAACGAGGTGAATTATGTTGAAGAAAATAATACTTTATAATGCGAGTATTTCAGAACATAATGTCATAGATTA
The DNA here is from genome assembly GCF_015104395.2 of Macrobrachium nipponense. NCBI lineage: Eukaryota > Metazoa > Arthropoda > Malacostraca > Decapoda > Palaemonidae > Macrobrachium > Macrobrachium nipponense. Next base: position 93,082,443 of record NC_087205.1, on the reverse strand, counting down.
ACAGTCCCATTCCAAAGCAAGTGAAAACAGAGATAAGCAAGAAATGAAAAGTGGGAAGGATATGGAAAATACAACTTCTACAGTAAAAATATAAAATGGTCAGAAATAAACGAAGAATTAAACAAAGATTGGGATAACATTTTCGTAAGTGATTATATAAAGGTAAATACGGAGATATTACATAAAATATTAGAGAAAATAGTGGATAAATATATACCGAAGAAGAAAAGTAAACATCAGTCATGCATACCAAGAGACAGAAGGATCTTGTTCCGAGAAAATCAGAAAGTGGAAAAAGGTCTTGCAAAAGAAAAAAATGCATGGAAAGTGATCGAACTAAAAAGTAAGATAGAAAATGCAGAACAAAAGACTATGCAATCAAAAGAAAATGAAAAACGGGACTTGGAAGAAAAAACCCTAGTAAATATCAAGCAAAACCCCAAACTATTGTACTCGTATGCAAAAAAGATGAATAAAGAAGAATAGAAAATAGGCCTCTAAGAATGAAGGGAGATTAACGAATGAAAAAAAGGAAATATACAACATCTTGGCAGAACGATATAAGAGAGAATTCACCCCTAGAATTGATAATGAAGATAATGATATAGAAGCAAGGGATGAAAATAGTGAATATTTAGCAGACATAGATATTAATGAAGCTGATATTATGCAGGCTATTAATAAATTAAAAATGGAGCTGCAGCAGGGCCTGATGGTGTCACTGCTATTTTGTTAAAGAAAGTAGTTCATTCTATTGCAAAGCCACTTGCAATATTATTAAGACAAAGTGTAGATACAGGCAAGTTTTATGATGAGCACAAATTAGCATATATTACCTCTACTTTCAAAAGTGGATCAAGACTAGAGGCAAGTAATTATAGGCCTGTGAGTTTAACATCACATATTATGAAAGTGTATGAAAGGGTAATGAAGAAAAATATTATGAAACATTTAATAAAAAATGATTTGTTTAATATAGGACAACGTAGTTTCGTACCTGGAAAAAGTACACAAACCCAATTGTTAGTTCACCGTGAGAACATATACAAAAATATGAAAAGAGGAAATGAAACAGATGTGGTTTATCTAGACTTTGCAAAAGCTTTTGACAAGGTAGATCATAATATATTAGCGAAAAAAAAATTAGAAAACATAATAAAGTGGATAAAGTAGGAAGATGGTTAAAAGAATTTTTACACAATAGAAAACAGATAGTTATTGCAAACTATGAGAAATCGGATGAAGCTAAGGTAATATCCGGTGCGCCACAAGGTGTGGTGTTAGCTGCACTACTGTTTGTTATTATGATTGCAGACATAGACAGTAATGTTAAAGACTCGGTAGTGAGTAGTTTCGCCGATGACACAAGAATAAGTAGATAAATTACTTGTGATGAAGATAGGAACGTGCTACAAAGAGACCCTAACAAAGTATATGATGTGGCAGAGGTAAATAGAATGGTATTTAACTCTGATAAATTTGAATCAATAAATTATGGAGACAGAGAAGGGAAGCTATATGCATATAGGGGACATAATAATAAGACAATCACAAATAAGGAAGCAGTTAAAGACCTTGGTGTGATGTTGAATAGGGACATGTTATGCAATGATCAAATAGCAATTCTATTGGCAAAATGTAAAGCAAAAATGGGAATGTTGTTACGGCACTTCAAAACAAGAAAAGCTGAACACATGATTATGCTTTATAAAACATATGTTCGTAGTCTACTTGAATATTGCAATATGATATGGTACCCACAATATCAAAAGGATATTGCACAAATAGAGTGTACAAAGGTCCTTTGCAGCTAGAATAGAAGAAAATAAGGATCTTGACTACTGGGAAAGACTACAATCCTTAAAATTATATAGTCTAGAAAGGAGAAGAGAATGCTACATGATAATCCAGGCATGGAAACAGATAGAAGGAATAGCTGAAAACATCGTGAAGCTAAAAATATCGGAAAGAGCAAGGAGAGGTAGATTAATAGTGCGCAAAACTATACCAGGAAAAATAAGGAAAGCACACAGGACATTAATCCACTACGCACCAGCATCGACAATGCAGCGTCTATTCAATGCGTTGCCAGCTCATCTGAGGAATATATCAGGAGTGAGCGTAGATGTGTTTAGAAATAAGCTCGACAAATATCTAAGCGGCATCCCAGACCATCCAAGATTGGAAGATGCAAAATATACCGGAAGATGTACTAGCAACTCTCTGGTAGACATTAGAGGTGCCTCACACTGAGGGACCTGGGGTAACCCGAACAAGATGTAAGGTCTGTTGTTATTTTTCGACAAGAATGTATTTAGGTTAATACTACATTTCGTAAAGAAATTACGACACTTTTTGATGCCATTTAAGTAACCAAATCTCATCTCATAATTTTTCTGTCCTATTTCCCACGTTGGGATGTAGTTGCGCCAGTGCACCTCACGGGGTGCACTGTAGGCTTTTCTAAAGGTTCGTTGCAACATCCCTTCAGCCCCTAGCTGCAACCCCTTTCATTCATTTTACTTTACCTCCACTCGTACCTTTCTTCCATCTTGCTATCCAACCGCGAGGTTTTTCTTCCTGTTACACCCTTCGAACTTACCTACTCTCAATTTCCTTTCCAGCGCTGAATGACCGCAAAGGTCCCAGTGCTTGGGCCTTTGACCCCTAAACTCTATATTCCATTCTTTTTAGGTTTTCAGATCTGAAGAAGCTACACATTTGACAGATGAGTTAGACCTATTGTAGGAATCGCACAAAACCCAAACACTGGTTTAAGGTTGTGTATATTTATTTATTTATCTCTTTATTTAGTTTTTGTCTACCACAGTCATCCTATTCGACTGGGTGGTTTTTTATAGTTTGAGGTTCCTGGTAGCATTCTGCTTCCCTATTATTATTATTATTATTATTATTATTATTATTATTATTATTATTATTATTATTATTATTATTTTATTATTATTATTATTATTACAAAGAATGGCAGAATTAAGCGAGTTGATTTTATATATTGTTTTTTTTTTTTCTATTTTCCTTACAATTCGCTTCTCAGGCTCAGCGATGTTTCTGAGTAACTGTTACTCAGAAACATTGCTGAGCCTAAGAAGCGATTGTAAGGAAAATAGAAAAAACAATATATAAAATCAACTCGCTTAATTCTGCCATTCTTTTTAACAGTATTTGCTTGAAAGAGGGTCTCCTACCAAAATATTATTATTTTTATTATTATTATTATTATTATTACTTATTATTATTATTATTATTATTATTATTATTATTATTATTATTATTATTATTATTATTATATTTCAGAAGATGAGGCTCTCTTCATATGGAACAATCCCACCAAAAGGGCCACTGAATTCAAATTCAAGCTTCCAAAGAATATGTTGCTCATTAGGAAGTAATAGAAGGTAAAGGGAAATACAGAAAGAAAAGGTGGCCTCGTTTATTAAAAAGAGCAAATAAAAGATATGAAGGAAGAAAGTCTTGGAAAACTTATAAAAAAAAATCGTCGGATGTCCTTTGCAAGGGAACGTGAAATGTCACAGAGGGGGGGCATATTCCAGGGAAGAACTGGAATTTTGGAATTTTGGAAACTTACATTCTTCTTGTAGAAGCTTCATTAGTGTTTAACTGTAAGAGGCCTGTTTAGTTGACTAATTGGAATATAGCATTTTTTTTTTTTGGTTAATTGATTTAGATCAAGAGGGTCTTATATTAGTTTGCTGCATGTTGGATGTTAGTCATAAGCTAGTTCATATATATATATATATATATATATATATATTATATATATATATATATATATATATATATATATATATGTATGTATATATATACACACACACATACACACACACACACACACACCACACACACACATATATATATATATATATATATATATATATATATATATATATAATATATATATATATATATATATATATATATATATATTCTATATATATATAATATATAATATTATAATATATATATAGTATGAATACTTAATCACATAACCATGATTCATATAAATCATTCGAGCTCTAACAAATATCCTTTAATATCTAATTCGCTCTACCTCGGAATTGATATATTTTCATATATATGTACCGAAGGGGGAATTTTTCGTTGATAATAATTTCGTCCCCCCATGGGATCGAACCACCGTCCAGTGGACGGGAAACGAAATCAGAAGGGACAAGTACGTTATCGGGTCAGCCAACAGAGAGGCTATAAGTTTATATCAATTCTGATCATTACAAATCACCGTTGATCTCGTTGTTTTCGTAATTAGAATCGATATGAAACCCCTCAACCATGTTAGCCGATTCGATTGACCACGTAGCCATTTTATGAATACTTACCACATCTTCGAGATTCATATAAATCATCCTAGCTACAAATGTCCCTTTTAATATCAAATTCGTCTCTACCTCGAATTGAAATATATTTTCATATATGTACTGAAAGGGCGGGAATTTTTAGTTGGATGATAATTTCGTCCCCCGCCATTGGGCTCGAACCACCGTTCCAGTGTAACGGAAATGAAAATCAGAATGGGACAGTGACAGTTATCGTGTCGGCCAACAGAGAGGCTATACGTTTATATCGATTCTGACCATTACAAATCACTGTCGATCTCGGTGTTTTCGTAATTAGAATCAATATGAAACCCCTTCAACCATGTTAGCCGATTCGAACGTTTGACCAACGTAGCCTTTTTTATTTATGAATACTTATCACATCACCGTGATTCTATAAATCATTCGAGCTACAAAATTGTCCTTAATATCTAATTATCGGGGACCCACCTTCCAGTGGGACCGGGAAACAAAATCAGAACGGACAGTGACGTTATTGAGTCGGCCAACAGAGAGGCTATAAGTTTATATCAATTCTGACCATTACAAATCACTGTCGATCTTGGTCTTTTCCTAATTAGAATCATATGAAACCCCCTCAACCAGTTAGCCGATTCGAACGTTTGACCAACGTAGCCTTTTTATGAATTCTTATCACATCACCGTGTTTCATATAAATCATTCGAGCTACAAATGTCCTTTAATATCTAATTCGCTCTACCTTGGAATTGATATATTTTCATATATGTACCGACTGAATTTTTAGTTGATAATAATTTCATCGCCCTTGGGATCGAACCACCGTCCAGTGGACGGGAAACAAAACCAGAACAGACAGTGACGTTATCGAGTCGGCCAACAGAGAGGCTATAAGTTTATATCGATTCTGACCATTACAAATCACCGTCGATCTCGGTGTTTTCATAATTAGAATCGATATGAAACTCCTTAACCATGTTAGCCAATTCGAACGTTTCACCAACGTAGCCTTTCCATGAATACTTATCACATCACTGTGATTTATATAAATCATTCGACCACAAATGTCCTCTAATATCTAATTCGCTCCACCTCGGAACTGATATATTTTCATATATGTACTGAACGGGAATTTTTAGTTGATAATAATTTCGTCCTCCCCATGGGATCGAACCACCGTCCAGTGAACGGGAAACGAAATCAGATCAGACAGTGAAGTTATCGAGTCGGCCAACAGAGAGGATATAAGTTTATACCGATTCTGACCATTACAAATCACCGTCGATCTCGTTGTTTTCATAATTACAATCGATATGAAACCCCCTCAACCATGTTAGCTGATTCGAACGTTTGACCAACGTAGCCTTTTTATGAATAGTTATCACATCACCGTGATTCATATGAATCATTTTAGCTACAAATGTCCTTTAATATCTAATTCGCTCTACCTCGGAAATGATATATTTTCATATATGTACAGAAGGGGAATTTTTAGTTGATAATAATTTCGTCCCCCCATGGGATCGAACCCACGGCCCAGTGAGGGGGTTCCTATCGATTCTAATTATGAAAGCACCGAGATCGACGGTGATTTGTAATGGTCAGAATCGATATAAATTTATAGCCTCTCTGTTAGCTGACTTGATAACATCACTGTCCGTTCTGATTTCGTTTCTTGTCCACTGGACAGTGGTTTGATCCCATGTGGGGACGAAATTATTATCAACCAAAAATTCTCCTTCAATACATATATGAAAATATATCAATTCCGGGGTAGAGCGAATTAGATATTAAAGGACATTTGCAGCTCGAATGATTTATATGAATCACGGTGATGTGATAAGTATTCATAAAAAGGCTACGTTGGTCAAACGTTCGAATCGGCTAACATGGTTGAGGGGGTTTCATATCGATTCTAATTATGAAAACACCGAGATCGACGGTGAGTTGTAATGGTCAGAATTGATATAAACTTATAGCCTCTCTGTGGGCCGACTCAATAACGTTACATTCCGTTCTGATTTCGTTTCCCGTCCCCTGGACGGTGGTTCATTCCCATGGTGGGACGAAATTATTATCAACTAAAAATTCCCCTTCGGTACATATATGAGAATATATCAATTCCGAAGTAGAGCGAATTAGATATTAAAGGACTTTTGTAGCTCGAATTATTTATATGAATCACGGTGAAGTGATAAGTATTCATAAAAAGGCTATGTTGGTCAAACGTTCGAATCGGTTAACATGGTTGAGGGGGTTTCATATCGATTCTAATTACGAAAACACCGAGATCGACGGTGATTTGTAATGGTCAGAATCGATATAAACTTATAGCCTCTCCGTTGGCCGACTGGATAAGGTATTTGTCCGTTCTGATTTCGTTTCCCGTCCACTGGATGGTGGTTCGATCCCATGGGGGACGAAATTATTATCAACTAAAAATTACCTTTCGGTACATACATGAAAATATATCAATTCCGAGGTAGAGTGAATTAGATATTAAAGAACATTTGTAGCTCGAATGATTTATATGAATCACGGTGATGTGATAAGTATTCATAAAAAGGCTAGGTTGGTCAAATGTTAAAATCGGCTAACATCGTTGAGGGGGTTTCATATTGATTCTAATTACGAAAACACCAAGATCGACGGTGATTTGTAATGATCAGAATTGATATAAACTTATAGCCTCTCTGTTGGCCTACTCGATAACATCACTGTCCGTTCTGATTTTGTTTCCCGTCCACTGGATGGTGGTTCGATCCCATGGGGGGACAAAATTATTATCAACGAAAAATTCCCCTTCGGTACATATATGAAACTATATCAATGCCGAGGTGAATAGCAAATTAGATATTAAAGGCCCTTTGTAGCTCCAATGATTTATATGAATCACGGCGATGTGATAAGTATTCACAAAAAGGCTACGTTGGTCAAACGTTTGAAATGGCTAACATGGTTGAGGGGAATTTCATATCGATTCTAATTACGAAAACACCGAGATTGACGGTGATTTGCAATGGTCAGAATTGATATAAATTTAAAGCCTCTATGATTGCCGACTAGATAACGTCACTGTCCGTTCTGATTCCATTTCCTGTCCACTGGATGGTGGTTCTATCCCATGTGGGGACAAAATTATCATCAACTAAAAATTCCCCTTCGGTACATATATGAAAACATATCAATTCCGAGGTGGAGCGAATTAGATATTAAAGGACATTTGTAGTCAAATGATTTATATGAATCACAGTCATGTGATAAGTATTCATAAAAAGGCTACGTTGGTCAAACGTTCGAATTGGCTAACATGATTGAGGGCATTTCATACAGATTCTAATTACGAAAACACCGAGATTGACGGTGATTTGTAATGGTCAGAATTGATATAAACTTATAGCCTCTCTGTTGGCCGACTTGATAACGTCACTGTCCGTTCTGATTTTGTTTCCCGTCCACTAGAAGGTGGTTTGATCCCATATTGGGACAAATTATTATATCAACTAAAAATTCCCCTTCGGTACATATAGTAAACTATATCAATTCCAAGGTAGAGCGAATTAGATATTAAAGGACATTTGTAGCTCGAACGATTTATATGAATCACGGTGATGAGAGAAGTATTCATAAAAAGGCTACGATGGTCAAATGGTTTGAATCGGCTAACATGGATTAAGGGAGTTTCATATCGATTCTAATTACGAAAACACCGAGATCGACGGTGATTTGTAATGGTCAGAATCGATATAAACTTATAGCCTCTCTGTTGGCCGACTCGATAACTTCACTGTCCATTCTGATTTCGTTTCCCATCCACTGGACGGTGGTTCGATCCCATGTGGGGACGAAATTATTATCAACTAAAAATTCCCCTTCGGTAAATATATGAAAATATATCAATTCCGAGGTAGAGCGAATTAGATATTAAAGGACATTTGTAGCTCGAATGATTTATATGAATCACGGTAATGAGATAAGTATTCATAAAAAAGGCTACGTTGGTCAAACGTTCAAATCGGCTAACATGGTTGAGGGGGTTTCATATCGATTCTAATTACGAAAACACCGAGATTGACAGTGATTTGTAATGGTCAGAATCGATATAAACTTATAGCCTCTCTGTTGGCCGACTCGATAACGTCACTCTCCGTTCTGATTTCGTTTCCCGTCCACTGGACGGTGGTTCAATCCCATGGGGGGACGAAATTATTATCAACTAAAAATTCCCTTTTGGTACATATATGAAAATATATCAATTCCGAGGTAGAGCGAATTAGATATTAAAGGACATTTTTAGCTTGAATGATATATAGTAAATATATATATATATATATATATATATATATATATATATATATATCTATATATATATATATATATATATATATATATATATATATACATATATATTATATATATATCTATATATATATATATATATATATCATATAATTATATATGTGTGTGGTGTGTGTATATATACATTATACCATATATGTATATAATATATATATGTATATCTATATATATAATATATATAATATATATGTATCTGTATATTATATATATATATCTATTAATATATATATATATTATATATATTATAGTATAATTGTATATATCTATACAACCACACCACACGCAAACACACACACACACACCTATATATATATATCATAATTATAATAATATATATATATTATTATATATAATATATATATACTATTATATATATATATATAGTATTTGTATATATTTGTATATATACACACACACAACACCACCACACACATATTAAATAAATAGATTAAATATATTAGATTAATATATATATATATTATATATATATATATAAATATATATATTATATATGCATATATGTCTATATGTATATCTATCTTTATATATATATTATATCTAAATATATTATATATAATATAAATTAATAAATAATGGGGGTCTAATATTTACTATATATCATTCAAGCTACAAATGTCCTTTAATATCTAATTCGCTATACCTTGGAATTGATATATTTTCATATATGTACCGAAGGGGAATTTTTAGTTGATAATAATTTCGTCCCCCCCATGGGATCGAACCACCGTCCAGTGGACGGAAAACGAAATCAGAACGGACAGTGACGTTATCGAATTGGCCAACAGAGAGGCTATAAGTTTATATTAATTCTGACCAGTAGAAATCACCGTCAATGTGTATATATACACTATATTATATATTATATATATATATATATATATATACATATATTATATATATATATATATATATATATATATATATATATATATCTATATATATATATATATTATGATCTACATATAGTATATATATATATATATAGTACTATATATATATATATATATATATATATATATATATATATATATATATATATATATATATCTATATATATATATCCGTGTGTGTATATATATAGCCATGTAATCTACAATACATATATATATATATATATATATATATATATATATATATATATATATATATCTATATATATATATGTATATATATATATATATATATATATATATATACTATATATATATATATATATATGTGTGTGTGTGTGTGTGGTGTGTGTGTATAAAATATATATATATATATATATATATATATATATATATATATATATATATATATATAAGCGAATCCCACAGGAAAATGATAGTCAGAAATCTATCCAAGCGCTTTCGTCTTTACTCAGACATTGTCAAGGAGCTAATGTCTGAGTAAAGACAAAAGCGTTTGGATTTCTGATGATCATTTTCCTGTGGGATTCGCTTATTTTATGAAGTCACGTGCATCTACTGTGATTTTTTAAGCTATAATATATATATATATATATATATATATATATATATATATATATATATATATATATATATTATATATATATAAATATATACATATATAGTAAAAAGGGGGTATGTTCAGATTCATCATTTTTACTGCCCTGGAGACTGAGAGTTCGGGCGACAGCTTAAGAATGCTGAAGACGTTTTTTTGGGTGGTGTGATGTTAAAGTTCCTTACCTAAGCATATCAGTGCCAGGAGAGCTTGTTCAAGGTGCCTTTGAAAACTAGCTGCAACCAGTTATGAGGCGTGGACGAAGGGTGTGAATTCATGTGTACGTGTACGAGCTATGTCCGTTTTTAATGGCATGTATTAGCCAGAACAATGGAGACGGGTGCTTTGGAGAGAAAGAGCCAGGATAGCTACAATGTTTCTTTATTAAGCGCTTGGAGTTTCTAGGCTGGAGATGGGTAAGAGTTACTGTGCTTTAGCCAAAGATGTGGCTTACTGTTATTTTGATATTTTGTATAGATGTTCTATTTCATTTAATCTTTTGACTTTGCCTTGACAGTTGTGTAACCGTACTAGTGTGTCCCTCCTGTCTTTTAAACAGGCGGATCTAGTAAGGGAGAGTGTGTCCTGTGTGGAGGGAACTATAATATTTTGGAGAGGAGATAATTGGTTTTTGACTATTACTGATTAAGATTATTATATACCGGGGGTTATCTAAGTTACTTGAACTGTGATTTATCATTCCATTAATTATTCTGTAAGAATCTGGATTATTTAATTAATACTTTGCTTTGAATAAATGTCTATTTTTGTAGCTCCAACTCTGATTTGATGACCTGATGAAATGGAGTGGAGGTTGTCGAGAGAGAGAGAGAGAGAGAGAGAGAGAGAGAGAGGGAGAGAGAGGGTCTATTTTTTGAGAGAGAGAGATAGAGAGAGAGAGAGAGAGGGGCGAGAATGTGTTACCTAATATGAAAATACAAGAAACTATCTCGTAAGATATATGTACACACATATATATATATATATATATATATATATATATATAATATATATATTATATATATATATATATATATTTATATATATATATATATATATATATATATATATATATATATATATATATATATATATATATATATATATATATATATATATATATTATATATATATATAAGCGATCAGATTTGAATATGACATCGCTAAGAGTGCAATGACCAATTTAAATTGAAGTCATCCACTGCTGAGGAACAAACCCAATTTGGCACGTGGTTTTTTTAAATTATGACCTAACGTAGTTACTGATTCAAACTACAAGTTGTAATATTATGTAATATTACCTTAGTGTCCATTTCATTACATGTTCAGAATGTTATTGGTTTTGTTATTGTCAGAATCTTATTGGTTTTGTTATTTGGTTTCCTTTGCACTTCCCTATTCAAGTCCTAACTTTCGTTTTTGGCTTTAAAATTGGCACTTTATTTAACCTTTCCTGTATATTTATATCCTTTAATTTGATCTCCCTTTCAGGGAGTTAAAAAAAAGGCACTAATTTGCTATCCCTTCATATCTTCATACAGGTTGTGTGTGTGTGTTTGTGTATGCGAGTGTGTTTGCGTGCATGAGGAGACACCAGTATGTGTGTCACCTATATATATATTTATATAATATACTACATCAGAGCCATAGACCATGTGTGTTAAGCAACAGTTATGTGACGAACCTACGTGTAAAGAAACGTTCTTATTCGAAGGGGGGGCGGAGCGTTCGTGCCATCGCGTGTGTCAACGGCTGCTGCCGAGTCAATCGGCCTACCCGTTCCTCATCTCACCACACGTGAGGTGGCCCCCCCCCCCTCCGCCCCCCCCCCCCCCCCCTTCCGCCCCCCCCCCCCCCCCTTCTTGTCGGTTGCCATGACGCCCCCCTACGGAGCGTTGTCGAAGGCGGACGGCCGCTACAAGAGACCAACAAGCGACTGTTTGATCTAAACCTATAGCTTAGCATACGGTAGTCTCGTTGCTTTTATATGCACTGTAGACGCTTCGGATAATCCTTAAGGATTTCAGCTTGGAATAGGTCACTTTCGTTATCCTTAGGGACTCCCGCCTACTTCATGGCACGCTTCGTTTCCCCTGAGGACTTCCCGTTAATTTCTGCAGGTCCCTGAGGACTCCCTGCTAATTCCTTCAGGTCCATGAGGACTCCCCGCTAATTCCTGCAGGTCCCTGAGGACTCCCCGCTAATTCCTGCAGGTCCCTGAGGACTCCCGCTAATTCCTGCAGGTCCCTGAGGACTCCTGGTATTCCTGCAGGTCCCTGAGGACTCCCGCTAATTCCTGCAGGTCCCTGAGGACTCCCGCTAATTCCTGCAGGTCCCTGAGGACTCCCGCTAATTCCTGCAGGTCCCTGAGGACTCCCGCTAATTCCTGCAGGTCCTAATATAGGCTTCTTTCTCATCGCAAAGGATTCTCCTGGTTTTACGATAGTTCCTATCATATTTGGGGGTGGTCCTCCCCGTCCTTGTGGGTCATTGTGTCATCCCTCGGGACTCCTACCGGCTTTGCTGTAACTCTTACTCGCCTTCTGCTGTCTTGTCAACCGTGTGGTAGCTTTGCACCGTCCTACAGGATGTTTGATCGTATTTTTCCATTCTATGAACTCTGCAGCTATCCTCGCGATGTTTTTAGCATCCTTGTTTCATATATATATATATATATATATATATATATATATATATATATATATATATATATATATATGAATAACTTGATCACGAAGTATATAAAACGTGATGCTATGCATAGATATAGGTTTTTTTGCCAAGAAGGGAAAAATGAAAAAAAGCGAGATAGCCGAGTGGCTTTCGGTCCTGTTCGACCCTTTATTTACGTAAAGGGTCCGAACAGGACCGAAAGTACTCGGCTATTTCGCTTTTTTTCATTTTCTCCTCCGTGGCTAAAAACCTTTATATATTATATATATATATATATATATATATATATATATATATATATATATTATATATGAATAACTTGATCACGAAGTATATAAAACGTGATGCTATGTATAGATATAGGTTTTTTTTGCCAAGAAGGGAAAAAATGAAAAAGCGAGATAGCTGAGTGCTTTCGGTCCTGTTCGGACCCTTTATGTACAGGGTCCGAACAAGACCGAAAGTACTCGGCTATTTCGCTTTTTCATTTTCTCCGTCCGTGCCAAAAAACCTTTATATATATATATATATATATATATATATATATATATATATATATATATATATATATATATATATATCTGTATATATATATATGTGTGTGTGTGTGTGTGTGTGTGTGTAATGCGCACACACACATATAATAATATAATATAATAATAATAATAATATGCTTTATTTCAGCTCAGGGCCATATACATGGAATATACAAAATACAGACAGTAACATACACAATCTAGATACATGAGACAACATGATAAAAAAAAAGGAATAATCGGCACTTATCCACAAAATAGCTGAGGTAGCATAAAAGCTAGTGATCATAATACTGGTAATAACAATAATAGTATTGGTGAGAAAAAAAAATATTGAGAGTAATAACAGTTAGTGCACATATTATATAACTTAAATTTCAACTAGAGACCTTAGGTGGTTACAGTAGTCAGGTCCAGAGGACATACACAAAAATTGAATGTAAAAAAACTTTAACTTGACAGTAATCACAGTAATAATGAAAAATTGAAATATCAGCAATAAATATGATAATGACAAAATCTGCAGATGACATCTTGCCAACACAGAGATTAAGTCCTTTAGGGGACAAAGGCCTCATTTTCCCATCTTTCCCACAACACTTCTCTACTATTTAGATCAGCTTATTTTAATAAGTTTATTAAGGTCTGTCCCTGTGGTGGGCTTGTTCCATAATATGAATAGGGTTCATCTTCTGTAATAATAATAATAATAATAATAATAATAATAATAATAATAATAATAATAATAATAATAATAATAATAATAACTGAAAGAGATGGCAGAAAAAAGGCTAAGAAGCAAGAAAACAAGGGAGGAACCCACGAGAAATACAAAGTACAAGAGACTAAACAACACAATAGAAGATGTAAAACAGAGGCTTAAGGCCAAAGCACATAAGATCCAACGGTACATGACAGGAATAAGGGATACCAACAGAACAAACTATTCGGAACCAACCAGAAAAGACTATACAGCCAACTAAGAGGGTAAGACAACCACCCGAAATTCCTGAAGCCGAACCAAGTAAGAGACTCTGGGAAAACATATGGAGCAATCCGGTATCACACAACAAACATGCAACATGGCTCCAGGAAGTCAAGGAAGAAGAAACAGGGAGAATAAAACAAAGATTCACAGAGATCACGACAGACACAGTCAGACACCAAACTAAAAGAAAATGCCAAACTGGAAAGCCCCAGGTCCCGATGAAGTCCATGGATACTTCAAGGCCCTACACACCCACGAATAGCAGAACAAACTCCAGCATTGTATCTCAAATCACCATGCACCCAAATGGATGACCACAGGAAGAACATCCTTAGTACAAAAAGACAAGAGTAAGGGAAATATAGCCAGTAACTACAGGCCTATCACCTGCCTACCAATAATGTGGAAGTTACTAACAGGTATCATCAGTGAAAGGCTATACAACTACCTAGAGGAGACAAACACCATCCCCCACCAACAGAAAGGCTGCAGAAGGAAGTGTAGGGGCACAAAAGACCAGCTCCTGATAGACAAAATGGTAATGAAGAACAGTAGGAGAAGGAAAACCAACCTAAGCATGGGCATGGATAGACTACAAGAAAGCCTTCGACATGATACCACACACATGGCTAATAGAATGCCTGAAAATATATGGAGCAGAGGAAAACACCCCAATCAGCTTCCTAAAAAAATACAATGCGCAACTGGAATACAATACTTACAAGCTCTGGAATAAGACTAGCAGAGGTTAATATCAGGAGAGGGATCTTCCAGGGCGACTCACTATCCCCACTACTCTTCGCAGTAGCCATGATTCCCATGACAAAAGTACTACAGAAGATGGATGCCGGGTACCAACTCAAGAAAAGAGGCAACAGAATCAACCATCTGATGTTCATGGACGACATCAAGTTGTATGGTAAGAGCATCAAGGAAATAGATGCCCTAATCCAGACTGTAAGGATTGTATCTGGGGACATCAGGATGGAGTTTGGAATAGAAAAATGCGCCTTAGTCAACATACAAAAAGGCAAAGTAACGAGAACTGAAGGGATAAAGCTACCAAGATGGGAGCAACATCAAACACATAGATGAGACAGGATACAAATACCTGGGAATAATGGAAGGAGGGGATATAAAACACCAAGAGATGAAGGACACGATCAGGAAAGAATATATGCAGAGACTCCAGGCGATACTCAAGTCAAAACTCAACGCCGGAAATATGATAAAAGCCATAAACACATGGGAATGCCAGTAATCAGATACAGCGCAGGAATAGTGGAATGGACGAAGGCAGAACTCCGCAGCATAGATCAGAAAACCAGGAAACATATGACAATACACAAAGCACTACACCCAAGAGCAAATACGGACAGACTATACATAACACGAAAGGAAGGAGGGAGAGGTACTACCTAAGTATAGAGGACTGCGTCAACATTGAAAACAGAGCACTGGGGCAATATCTGAAAACCAGTGAAGACGAGTGGCTAAAGAGTGCATGGGAAGAAGGACTAATAAAAGTAGACGAAGACCCAGAAATATACAGAGACAGGAGAATGATAGACAGAACAGAGGACTGGCACAACAAACCAATGCACGGACAATACATGAGACAGACTAAAGAACTAGCCAGCGATGACACATGGCAATGGCTACTGAGGGGAGAGCTAAAGAAGGAAACTGAAGGAATGATAACAGCGGCACAGATCAGGCCCTAAGAACCAGATATATTCAAAGACGATAGACGGAAATAACATCTCTCCCATATGTAGGAAGTGCAATACGAAAAATGAAACCATAAACCACATAGCAAGCGAATGCCCGGCACTTGCACAGAACCAGTACAAAAAGAGGCATGATTCAGTGGCAAAAGCCCTCCACTGGAGCCTGTGCAAGAAATATCAGCTACCTTGCAGTAATAAGTGGGTACGAGCACCAACCTGAAGGAGTGAATAGAAAACGATCAGGCAAAGATCCTCTGGGACTATGGTATCAGAACGGATAGGGTGATACGTGCAAAACAGACCAGACGTGACGTTGATTGACAAAGTCAAGAAGAAAGTATCACTCATTGATGTCGCAATACCATGGGACACCAGAGTTGAAGAGAAAGAGAGGGAAAAAATGGATAAGTATCAAGATCTGAAAATAGAAATAAGAAGGATATGGGATATGCCAGTGGAAATCGTACCCATAATCATAGGAGCACTAGGCACGATCCCAAGATCCCTGAAAAGGAATCTAGAAAAACTAGACGCTGAAGTAGCTCCAGGACTCATGCAGAAGACTGTGATCCTAGAAACGGCACACATAGTAAGAAAGTGATGGACTCCTAAGGAGGCAGGATGCAACCCGGAACCCCCCACTATAAATACCACCCAGTCGAATTGGAGGACTGTGATAGAGCAAAAAAAAAAAAAAAAAAAAAAAAAATAATAATAATAATAATAATAATAATAATAATAAAATAAATAATAATAATCCTCTTCTTCTTCTTCTTCTTCTTCTTCTTCTTCTTCTTCCCAGCTGGTTCCCATTTTTTATATGGGGTGACCGTTTCTGATGAGCTATTTCCATCTATTTCTATCCTGTGCTTCTGCCTCATCAATTTCCTTCTCATGTAAGTCTCCTCGCACACAGTCCTTCCATTTCTATCTTGGTCTCCCTCTTCTTCTTCTTCCTTGAACCTCCACCCCATAGTATGTCTCCCAGCGTGGTCCTCATCTCTCCTCAACAGGTGTCCCTTCCATCTCAACCTCCCCTCTGCATTCTCATTTCTGCCACATCCATCTTCTCCTCCTCTGTTTTTTTCATGCTTGCTGTTTCCGTACTATACAGCATTGCTGTTCTTACCACTGTCTTGTAAAATTTTTCTTTTAACCTCAGCAGTACTCTTTTGTCATAAAGAACTCCAGACGCCGCTCTCCAGTTGTTCCAGCCTGCCTGTAGCCTATGTTTTACTTCTTCTTCCATACTTTCTCCAGCGTTAGCAAAGGATCCCAAATAATAATAACGTTACGGCGTTGCTCAGGAGGTCTAGACGGCCGCAGGATCTGAAGCATCGCAACTCGGAGAAAGTAGCTTGAGACCTGGCTCAAACCATTAATGAAAACGAAGACTCACCGCCACCACCCAATAGGAGATCAGCATGGGGCAGACCCCCCTGCTGTCATCCCCAAATATAAGGAGGACGGACACCACACCAAGATCAGTCCACCCTCAGCTTCCCAGCCCGAGGATGTCTGGCAGCTCCAGACGAAAGCTCGCTTTAAGAAAGAGAGAGAGAGAGAGAGAGAGAGAGAGAGAGAGAATCATTAATGACCTTGATGACTATGGTATCATAGTTTATCTGTAAAATTCAAATATATACACCTATTTTGACACCGTATTAGATCATGACCTCTATAGGCGCTCTAGTAGCCTGTTTAAGTAGCACGGAAAAAGCCGCTATTTGTAACGCTGCTGAAGTGGCCATTACTTCTAATAAAATAACAATAATAATAATAATAATTGTTATAGTCCTTCGTGTTTCCTAATGATTATCCTTCCTTATAATAACGTATGTTTGAAGGCTTCGATAACAACCTCCCTCATTCCCTTGCGACATGCTCAGAGTGCAGAGCTACCTTAATTTAAATACATTTCCATGGCTGCAGTGACCCATTTCCTTACTCGATTTTAAAAAAAGGAAAAACATCGTCACAGATATATGATATTCCAAGGCGACGAAAATAGTTAGTCACGTCAGCTGCCTGACAGCTAAAGAGTTATACACGCACCTGTATACAGCGGAACCCAGCAGTATTGTATTACGCCCATTTAGAGACCCATTTCATAACGCGCTCAGTAATCAAACAATGGGCTTAGAAATAGAAAACCTATTCTCGAGAACAGTGAAACACGCTCCTGGATTGTCAGTTTGATTAGTTACATTCCGAATATACTGCAAAGCAATGCCCTCTCTTGGTCAGTTGACGGTAGAGCTAAGACCTATGGAGTATTCACACATTTTTGCTCAAGTCCGTTTGTCTGGCTTTTCACATCGAGCGAGGACAGAACAAAAGAACGACGTGATAAAAGTGAAAAAGCGCAGGTGAGAATACTTCGTCTATTCTGGGAGACGCTTCAACACTTCCAGATGTCATTCCAGGTGTCAGATGGCTTTGTTGGATTAGGATTCATTTGTGGGCTTTGGTCATTTCGCTTTAATGCCTTGGAGGTAATTTCGGTTTTCAAATACTGGGAACTATTTGCGTAACAAACAAGAGCCCAATGGATAAAATGGAACTGATGTTTGTTTGTTTGTTTGTATGGTGCTTTTGCGTTGCATGGAACCAGTGGTTATTCAGCAACGGGACCAACGGCTTTTACGTGACTTCCGATCCACGTCGAGAGTGAACTTCTGTCGCCAGAAATACACATCTCTGACCTCTTTCAATGGAATGCCCGAGAATCGAACTCACACCCACCGAGGTGGCAGGCCAAGAACAAACCGACCACGCCACTGAGGCGCTCTGGAACTGATGTTGAACGGTAAATATAACTAACCTGGTGAATATCTAAAGCTTGCTTGAGAGAGATTGTGCCTGTTTTCGAATTCTCGTGATTTTAACAGTGAAAGGTCAAAATAAAGTGATTTAAGGGGTAATGTAGTAATGACTGAAAATTACTAAATAATTTTGTGTCGTTGCTTGGGTCTCATTGTGACTCATATGAGAACTTCTGGAATCTGGGACTATTCTCCGCCTTTCTTTTTTCCTTTCTGAATATTTTTCTCACTTTTATTTTAGAAATTAGAAAGCTGGATTTATGAGCGACTAATTCTGATTATTTTTTTTGCCCGAAGATCATTATTTTGGATTCATGAATGTCTCCCGGCTCGAAGCTAATGTTTTTTTTTTTCTTTAAGTTATTTTCTGGTCTATTTCCCGTTCTTAAGCAATATATTAGGACATTTTTACAATTATTTTCAGGCCTATTTCCCGATCTTAAGCAAAATATTAGGACTTTTTTTATGGTCTATTTCCCGTTCTTAACCAAAATGTTGACATTTTTTTTTTATTTTTCTGGTCTACTTCGCGTTCTTAAGCAAAACGATAGGACATGTTTTTAGGTGGGGAGGTTTGGTCACGTGCAAAAAGAAAAGAAAACGCTCTCAAATGCAGGCGTAAAAAAAAAATCAAATCACAGTACTCTTATTAAATAAAAGATGATACACAATAAGGGCTATAAATAAAAGCAGTAAAGAGCTTTGGGCTATTTTTTTTTTTTACTGCCCGGGACGATCACCAGCGAAAAATAGCCACGAGCTATTTTTACTAAATAGGCAAGAGCTATTTTTACTAAATAGGCCAAGAGCTATTTTTATCAATAGCGCCACGAGCGATAATTTTTTACTAAATAGCCAAGAGCTATTTTTTTACTAAAAATAGCCACGAGCTATTTTTTACTATAGGCAAGCTATACTAAATAGGCAAGAGCTATTTTTACTAAATAGGCAAGAGCTATTTTTACTAAATAGGCAAGAGCTATTTTTACTGGCTGTGCCAACAAAATGTATTCTGAAACCAGACGTCGCCGAGAGAGCCCTGCTCAACGAGAGTGAATTCTTTTGCCTCTCAGTTTCAAGAAGCACTTGATGTTGATTCTGACAGGAATCTTCCAGGTAACCACTTGGATGGAATGTCTATTACTTCTTCTTCTCCCATTGTTCCGTGGGATTCTATTCGCCCGTGGTAATTGCGACAGTGATTTCAATGCCGAAGCCCATTCTGCTCGTTTGTCTTTCGTGTGGGTGATGGATAGTTACCTCCAGTTTTCTGTTGCCAATTCTCTCTATTGTCCTTCGTTTATCGCTTACTCGGGGAGTAAGCCTTCAAACGACTTTTTTGTTGTTGTTGTTGTTGTGGGGGTTAGGAAAACCTAAAAAGGTCTGCAAAAGGTGTTTCCGTTGAGTTAAAGACACAGGAATTTTATGATAGGATATTTATTAGAATGAGAATGTAGAAAATAAATAAACGTGCATGTTAAACAACAGAGAAAAATTATTCCTAATAAATTATACCGTATTCATTTTAATTTTCGTTGGCGTAACAACGATCTATTTGACCATAGATTTTAGCACGCGCCCACAGAAAGCTTGAGGTCGGATCACGTCTTGTTTTTCACGAGGAATTACTACTGCCTAGGCCCTCTGTCTACTTACCTCAGTTTCTTCCTTCAGTTTATTGATTTTTATCAAGTTGAATAGCTCCTACATTTTATCTACTGAGTTGTCTTACGAACGATAACCATTTCATTCGACCAGCCTCAAGGAGTCACCTTTTGGTCCGCCTATCTCACGAGGGGTAGCTGCCCAATTTCCCATCGGGACCAAGTCACCGGCCCACCAGCTCCATACAAACACCCCGGCAACTTGCATTCCACCCTCCTCCTCCTCCTCCTCCTCCTCCAGCTTGTGTCACTAAGTATAGCCATTCATGAGTCTCAACTTGTCCTACATCTAAGCAACACCCGTGTAAAACCTCACGCTCTACACGTGATGTCACGTGCATCGCATTCCTTCTCTGCACCGGGTCATTCCAATTTTTTCCCCTTTCCGTCCGCGCGAGAAAAAGTCTGTCGTCTTCGACAATGCCCCACACGGCCCTCCATGTGAGAAAAGGTGTCTTTTCTCTCCTCGTGAGAGGCGATAACGTTATGCAATGTAGGTCAATGTGTTACTGGGTCTTTACTTGATAACACTCTGCTCGATTCGCGACAAAAAAAAAAGAAAAAAAAACCAGCGAGGAGGAGTTTGCAATTCATTACCGTGCTATTGAAGAAAACGTGATTCTTGCATCTTTTTTGTTCTTTTTTTTTTATCTCTTCGCTAAGTTGCTGTTTGCTGACGTCTCGATGCCTGAAAGGTAATGACACGAGAAACTAATAGGTAAATTTCATGCGATGGTTCAGAGGCTGTTTCAAATTGGGCACGTAGCTCGTAAGACCTCTTAGACTATTTCAAATTAGGCTCGTACCCCCTAGGAACTCTTAGACTATTTCAAATGAGGCACCTAGCCCCTAGTATCTCTTTGACTGTTTCAAATTGGGCACTTACCCACCAGGAATCTTAGACTGCTTCAAATAAGGCACACCCATTAGGATCTCATAGACTATTTCATATTAGGCACATAGCCCCTATGACCTCTCTTCGATTCTAACAAGTAGAATTCTAATCGAATAGGACTCTTGGTAACCCTCAAAACAAAACAAAAACTAGGCAAGTCTGAGCGGAGGGTTTTCATTTAGTCTGTTCTGAGTGTAATTCCAATTTGAAATTCCTCATTCCTCATCTAGATCACTGAGTAACTTTCATTTATCATTTACTCGGGGAGTAGGCCTTCAAATGACTTTGTTGTTGTTGTTGTGGTTCTTGTTTTGGGGGATAGGAAAGCCTCAAAAGCTCTGTAAAAGGTTTTTTTGCGTTGAGTTAAAGATAAAGGAATTTTAGGAAAGGATATTTATTAGAATGAGAATGTAAAAAATAAATAACATGCATGTTAATCTGTACTGAAAAATTATTGCTCATAATATATAGCACATTCATTTTAATTTTCGTTGGTGAAACAACGATCTATTTGACCGTAGACTTTAGCACACGCCCTTAGTAAACTGGAGGTCGGATCATGCCTTGTTTTTCACGAGGAACTACTACTGCCTAGACACTCTATCTACTTACCTCAATTTCTTCCTTCAGTTAATCGATTTCTATCGAGTTGAATAGCCCCTGCATTTTATCTACGAATGACAACTATTTCATTCGACCAGCCTCAAGGAGTCACATTTTGGTCTGCCTATCTCACGAGGGGTAGCTGCCCAATTTCTCATCGGCGTCCAGCCACTGCCCCACCAGCTCCATACAAACACACCGGCAACTTGCATTCCACCCTCCTCCTCCTCCTCCTCCTCCTCCTCCTCCAGCTTGTGTCACTAAGTATAGCCATTTATAAGTCTTAACTTGCCCTACATCTAAGCAACACTCGTGTAAAACCTCACGCTCTACACGTGATGTCACGTGCATCGCATTCCTTCTCTGCACCGGGTCATTCCAATTTTTTCCCCTTTCCGTCCGCGCGAGAAAAAGTCTGCCGTCTTCGACAATGCCCCACACGGCCCTCCATGTGAGAAAAGGTGTCTTTTCTCTCCTCGTGAGAGGCGATAACGTTAAGCTATGTAGGTCAATGTGTTACTGGGTCTTTGCTTGATAACACTCTGCTCGATTCGCGACAAAAAAAAAAAGAAAAAAAAAACCGGCGAGAAGTTTGCTATTCATTACCGTTCTATTGAAGAAAACATGATTCTCGTATCTTTTTTGTTCTTTTTTCTTCTCTCTCTTCGCCAAGTTGCTGTTTGCTGACGTCTCAATGCCTGAAAGGTAATGACACGAGAAACTAATTGGTAAATTTCATGCGATGGTTCAGAGGCTGTTCCAAATTGGGCACGTAGCCCGTAGAATCTCTTAGACTATTTCAAATTAGGCTCGTACTGGGAGCTCTTCGACTATTTCAAATTAAGCTCCTACCCGCCATGAATCTTAGACTACTTCAAATAAGTAACGCACCCCATTGGATCTCTTAGACTATTTCAAATTAGGCACGTACCCCCATAGGGCCAAGGAGCTCTTAGACTATTTCAAATTAGGCATGTTGCCTCTTGGAATCTTAGACTACTTCAAAAATGGCACGCACCCTTAGGATCTCAGACTATTCCAAATTAGGCACGTTACCCCTGGGATCTCTCTTCGAATCTAACAAGTGGAACTCTCATCGAATAGGTCTCTTTGTAACCCTCAAAACGAACAAAACTAAGCAAGCCTGAGCGGATGGTATTCGTTTAGTCTAATTCCAATTTGGAATTTGTCATTCCTCATCCAGATCACTGAGAAACTCTACTCTGAACATTCTGTCGAAATCGGGAGAGTTTCTCTATGAAATTTAATGTATTCCTGTCTTGATGGAATGATAAATGATGGGTTTATGGGCCTGCATATATAAATGATATATAAATTCCAGAACTGTAAAAGATTTATGGTTAGAAATATATATATTTATATATATATATATATATATATATATATATATATATATATATATGTGTGTGTGTGTGTGTGTGTGTGTGTGTGTGTGTGTGTGTGTGTGTGTGTGTGTGTGTGCATTTTATACATACAATTCTATCTGCTCCCCATCTTAATATCGTTTCTCATTACCGTATACACTCGTGTAAAATCTTAATTTTTTTTCTCCTGCCAAAATGGTTCGCTAATCACGCAAGGTATGCGGTAGGTGTTGATTTCCGTTGGTAGAAATATAAAACTCCAGAAACTGCGTGCTGTGCTTCATTCCTATTCCTTTAGAATTTCGATATACACTGACTAACTTATTTACAGTTTTATAGTTAAGTAAACAAAAGATAAATGTCATACGAGTAATGTTACAATAGATTGGATATTTACAGTAGAGTAGTTAAGTTGTTTTCAGATAACAGTATGTACACAAACAACTAAACAAGTAGTTAACATAAACATCCCCCTTTCTTTGGGTTTTGACAAAAATAAGAACTAACAAATTGATACAACATAAAATAAGGAACAAGTAGGATACATTGTAAACATTAAAATATAAAAACAATAAATTATTCGCCCTTCATCTTTTCTTGCAGACGAGCTGATCTCCTTGGCAATTTAGGCATGTCGCAAATAGGATGATAGCTTGTTTGTTCATCATTAACGTTGTTTCCCTCAATTTACTAGTTTCTTCCATTTCTAGTATTGCCAATGAATCCTGTGTAGTTGGACGGATATGAATTCTATTTCTTCTATAATTCCTCCTTCCTTTCCTTCAATTATATAGGATCGGTTTCCTTGTGCATGGCTAATGAGCCCTTTTTCCCCCAACCCTTCTTGTCTGGATTTTGATAATATACAGGTTGCCCATCGTTTAATGGTGTCATATCTCTTGCAGTTTTATCATAATATCTCTTTATGGATTCTCTCCGGTTTCCCTTTTTTGAGAAACTGGATTGTCATAGTTCATAATTTCAGGAATTATCGACCGTAATTTACGTCCAAACATCATCTGAGCTGGACTCAAGTTAGTCTTGACGTGGTGTATTTCTCAGCTCTAGTAACTCCAAATATTGATGTTTACCATCTGCATGCGTCTTCTTCTTCATATTTTTTACTATTTTAACTGCCGCTTCAGCCTTCCCATTTCCTTGAGGATGTCCCGGAGATGACATCCTGTGCTCTATACCCCACTCTTTAACAAAAACTTTAAACTGAAACGAGCTGAATTGTGGTCCTCCATCGGACACTAATTGGGTAGGATACCGTATCTAGCAAACATCTTCTTGATTATCGCTATCACATGATTTGAAGTTGTTGATGTTAGAAACTCTACTTCAGTGAATGAGGAATAATAATCAACAATGACTAGATAATTTCTTCCAACAATCTCAAACAAATCTAATCCAATTTTATTCCAGGGTCTGCCTCCGTCATCAACATCCATCAACGATTCCTTCTGGTTTCGAGGTTTATACTGCTGGCAAATGTCACATGAATTGACCATTTGCTTTATTTCTTCGACATCCCTTGCTCGTCGCATCATGCTATCGTAACCAAGATGAGCTACATGAAGTTTCGTTTTGATGGAATTTCGTAGTTTTACTAGGAATCAGTATAAGAGTTCCCTTTAGAATGATGCCGTCTTGGTAACTCATGGAATCTCTAAAATCGAAGTAAGGCTTTAATACTATCAGAATTTTGTCTTTGCGATCAGGCCATCCTTCCTTGATTACAGACAATAATTCTTGCAGCTCTTCGTCGTTCGTGGTGGCGTCTCTTACTTCCTTTAAAATTGAATCGGGGTAATTTTTCAGTGAATCTATCATCCTTACCAATGTGTCTCTATTTTCCTCTTTGGGGCAGGCCCTGCTAAGGGTATCGGCTAACAATAGGCTTTTTCCGCTTTTGTACTGATATTCGACGTCGTATCGGTTCAACCTCATCATTAAAACTTGTAAACGCATTGGAGCTTGACTTAAGGCTTTTCGAGGATTGAAGAAAGAGGCTTATGGTCATTATGAACAATAACACGTCGCCCAAAAGTATATTGGTCAAATCGCTCTAAACCAAAAACCACAGAAAGAACTTCCTTTTCAATCTGAGCCCAGTTACGTTCGTTTCTAGCTAAGGTCCTTGATGCGTATTCTATTGGACGTCCTTCCTGCATAATAAATGCACCAATACCATCCTTGCTGCTGTCAACCTGCAATGCAAGCTCCTTACTTTAATCAAAATAAGCTAGAACTGGTGTACAGGTGACCTTTTCTTTGATCACTGAGAAAGCGCGAGTGCACTCATCATTCCATTCAAACTTTGAGTTCTTTCTTGTCAGCTCTCGGATAGGTTCTAAATCATCAGCCAGATTAGGTAAAAACCTTGATAGATATTGCACCATTCCACAAAACCTCCGAATTCCTGAAATATCGGTAGGGGTAGGCATTTCTTTAATGGCCTTTACCTTATTTTCATCACCGTCACACCGGATGATATTAAACGATGTCCCATGAACGCGATATTTCCTTTTTTCTATAAACAGATTTCTCTTCATTTAGTTTGATCTTTTTTTCTTGACAACGCTTCTGTAGTGACTGAAGATTTTGTTCGTGATCACGCATTGCGTCGTGTTCCTCATTTCCAAAACCCCTCCAATGCTTCATTTAATTTTCGCTGAAATATTTCACTGCTCACCTTCAGCCCGAAAGGTAGACGAGCCCATCGATATCTACCAAAGGGGGTAATCATTGTCGTTAACTTGCTGGATTCTTCATCCAGTCGTATATGCCAAAAAGCCTCTTGAACATCCAGTTTGCTAAATATCTTGGCATGTTTTAGACTTGGCAGTATATCCTCCAAAATTGGTAATTTGTAATATTCCCTTTAAGAGCTTTGTTGAGTGGCTGAGGATCGATACATATTCTTAACTTTCCATTTGTTTTTTGAACGACTGCCATTTGACTAACCCAGTCAGTTGGTTCAGTCTCCGGAATTAAAACTCCTCTTTTCACAAGAGAGTGTAACTCTTTTTGAACCTTTGATTTTAATGCAATGGGTAAACGTCGGCACGGTAATATTCTTCCTGGTAATGTAGAATCTACATTAAGTTTAACCTCTCCAAGGTCACCAAGGTCGCTCATCTCATGGTCTATGTCAATTTTTTATACAAATGCTTTACCATTGACAAACACGAATCCCATCTCTTGACATGTCTTTGACCCAAGTAAACACATTAGGTCATTTGAAACCACAATGAAGGTTACACTTCTAATTTCATCATTTTTGGGGTTCTTCACATTCAATGTCGTCTCGCCAATGGGCGAAAGCTTGGATTTATTCCACATGGCGAGTTTCACAGACGTTGGTCGCACTTGATCCCTTTTGACATACCTTTGACATATTGCATTCACGTCAGCACCCGTATCCAAATGAAATCTAACCTCGGCATCGTTTACAATTAACAATGCAGTTAATCTATTTGAATTTTTCATTGCAACCGGTGCCATCCACATGTAATGATCGTAGCCTTCATCTGCCTCTTCGTTCTTCTCTTTAAAATTTTAACTGTTTTCTTACACACAGCCTTGAAATGGTTTCTTCTTTCCTTTACATGCTTCACAGACTTTTCCCCATGCTGGGCATTTTGATTTTTCAAATTCATGCTTATACCCACAAAATCGACACTTCACGGCATACCTGTCCATATTTTTTGAGTCCGTAAAATCCTTATTAAAGGAACCATCTGTAGTTTTGGTTCTCCAATTGTTCACCTTATTAACATTCTCAGAACCAACTTCGCACATCTCTTTAGCACAATTAACGGTTGCTTCATAAGCCAAACATATCTCGACAGCTTTTTCTAAATTTAAGTTTCTTTCTCGAAGTAGCAGCTCCTGTAGTTTCCCTGTCACTGAAAACACAATTTTATCCCTTATCATTCGCTCTTTTTTTTTGAAAATTACATTTATCGGCCTGAACCTTGAGTTCTATCAAAAATGAATTAAATGGCTGTTTGTATGTAATTTTCCAAAACCTGAAGGACTGTAACACTTCACTGGTACGAGGACAACAATACTCTTCTAATCTCCTAATTACATCATCAGGATTATCTTTCTGCTCCTCTGTTTCAAAATTAAACTGGTCAAATATTTCTACCATTTGTGGTCCTGCGCAATGGAGTATAATTGCAACTTTCGTTTTCTTGGGTTTAGAACTAGCTCCGCTTGCTGTCATATAGATGTCCACTTGTCTCCTCCATTTTTGAAAGTATCAGCAAGATTATCATCCAAGGGGTCTAGTGGTGGAGGCAAACGAAACACAGATTCAGCCATTTTCTTCAGGAAAACACGTTTTGTAGCAATAGTCTTCTTTCTTTTTTTTTTCTTTTGGATTCTTTAAATAACCGCTGCCACCATCTTGATTTCCTTTGGTAGAAATATAAACTCCAGAAACTGCGTGCTGTGCTTCATTCCTATTCCTTTAGAATTTCGATATACACTGACTAACTTATTTACAGTTTTATAGTTTAAGTAAACAAAAGATAAATGTCATACGAGTAATGTTATAATAGATTGGATATTTACAGTAGAGTAGTTAAGTTGTTTTCAGATAACAGTATGTACACAAACAACTAAACAAGTAGTTAACATAAACAGTAGGAGCCATGAATATAATCATATTTCTACCGGCAAGTAAACCACCTCTCCTATCCCAAGGTTGTTTTAGCGATAGTTGCAATGTAAATTACTGTATTATTATTATCCCTTACAAGACGTTTAAAATCACACAAGTCAAAATATTCATAGCTTCATGCCAATAGATTTTTCAAGGTTATATTGAAAATTTTAATTGTGACGACAAATCTTCGGCTGTACCGGCTTTGTCTGTCAGTCTGACCTCAGATCTTCAAAACTACAGAAGCTAATGGTCTGCAAATTGGTATGTTGATCATCCACCCACCAATCATCAAACATACCAAATTGCAGCCGTATAGCATCAGTAGTTGTTATCTTATTCAAGGTTAAAGTTAGCCATAATCGTGCCTCTGGCAACGCAACATCACAGGCTACCACGGCCGGCTGAGAGTTTCATTGGCCGCGGCTCATACAGCGTTATACCGAGATGACCGAAAGGTAGATTTAGTATCCCGTGGCCTTGATCATAGGCTGCACAGACAACTTGATTGCGCCGTAAGAAACTACAATGCATTTTTTGCTTGTTTATTGTTTACGTTGCTGTGTCTGCCTGTATTGCTTAGCAGCGCTGGAAACGCTTATTCTCGGTCCATTTGTTTTTAACTGATGAATTTGTGTTACTCTTGCGTACCTGTGTTCGCACACTTGGAGTTGTAGTCTTGGTGCCGGGGGTTGGGGGGGATGCCAGTAGTACGTCATATCATTCATCATCTTGTACAACGTCTTCGTCATTAGCGAATCAGTCGTCCTTCTGTTTCACAGAGTTTGCAACTAAATATAAATGTTTTGGATCAAAATTATGTGTTCGCCAATTACACAGTACGTTTATGGCACATTCTATCTTAAGATATCAGCGTCTTCTATGGCAGCTTGTAATAGCAAAGTTGGACCACTTCTCTCCACGATGACACACACACACACACACACATACGCATACACACACACACACACATACACATACACACACACACACACACACACACACACACATATATATATATATATATATATATATATATATGTGTGTGTGTGTGTGTGTGTGTTTATGTATATACAAATTATATATATATATATATATATATATATATATATATATATATATATATGCATAAATATAC
Organism: Macrobrachium nipponense; assembly: GCF_015104395.2. NCBI lineage: Eukaryota > Metazoa > Arthropoda > Malacostraca > Decapoda > Palaemonidae > Macrobrachium > Macrobrachium nipponense. The sequence continues at coordinate 93,053,087 of NC_087205.1, read as the reverse complement.
ATTATATATATATATATATATATATATATATATATATATCCATTGCCAATTTTAATAAATGAATAAACGTTTATAAATGCATACTGATTTCTAGATACAAGCATTACATAACACAAACGAGTCTATACGAGATAAGAATTTTCTTTAATACAGATTTATTATTATTATTATTATTATTATTATTATTATTATTATTATTATTATTATTATTATTATTATTATATTCCAAATTAGGAACTATTCATTTAGGTCAAACTTAAGACACCATTTCACATTCGAAGCAAGATCCTCCAGAACAGAAATCCCGTAATTGAAAACAAGAGAAAAGACGTAAAGAAGAGAGAGAGAGAGAGAGAGAGAGAGAGAGAGAGAAGCATCCGTCGGTCACATGCAAGACGCCGCGGTAACAAATGTAATAACACGATCGCCACACTGTTATGCACGTGACATGGCGTGTACGTAAGTCTTGCGTCGTGCAGGCTGCCAAATCACTTCATTTGAGCGTTCCCATTCCAAATCCACGGGAACTGGATCCATCGTCCATCTGGGCCTTCGTTCCGAGCGTCGAAGGGGATAGAAAAAGCGGAATTTCTGGAATTTCAGAAATTTCCTGAATTTCAGGAATCTCTCCCTAAACGTGCGCTCGAAAATGGTGGAAAATTCAGTAACTGGCACCTGTGACGCGGGTGCCGATAAGTCTACGGGAGTTCACATCACGTTTCACTGCCAGCCGCTCGAGACGATTTATAAGCTAGAGTATTACGCAATCGTCGTAACTCCGGGAGGAAACCGCGTCAAAAACCATGCGTCAGGTGGATGGATTACGTTTATACCTGAGCAGAAAGAGGTCAAATTTTCTTTTGTTTTCATCTATTTATTTATTTACTTAACTTTCCCTTTCCGAATCGATGGAACGCAGACGGATCACGAGTATCTTCGCTTGACGAAAGAAAAAAAAAAATCACAAAGTGTGTCAGTTGTTGTAATTGGCGATTGTACAAAAGAACATTTTTTCTTTCCTTGTTCCATTTCGTGATTTATACATACATACATACATACATACATACGCGTGGAAAAGGTTAATGGCCCGAAACGAGTCTCAAAGCAATTTGCAACGAGACTGCATCTAAGTCACATCCTCTCTTTTTTTTTTTTTTTGTTGAGCAAATAAACAATAACATTAAATAAACATCATGGAGTCTTTGTGGACTGAAAAGTCCTCTTTCGACAACTCTAGAATAGCGGAGATATTCTAGATCGTCTGTGGAGTTTGGTAGGGAATACTGAAATAGTATTATATATCACATTAGTATTTTTAAAATAGTGAAGATATTCTAATTTTCTGAGGAGTTTGGTAGAGAATTCTTAAATAGTATTATATATCACATTAGTATTTTTAAAATAGTGAAGATATTCTAATTGTCTGAGGAGTTTGGTAATGAATACTTAATCAGTATTATATATCACATTATTTTTAAGAGTCAGTGGTTCCTTTTCCCAAAACCCAGCCGAATTTCATCGCTTGGAAACAAGATAACGATCGTAATTGAAGAACGAATCTTCTTTGCCAAATGCTGGACAATCGTGGGAAGCGCACAGGTTAGAACCACCAATAGATCGGTGACATGTATTCAACCTGTTTGTGATGTGTGTGCGATAAGCTGGGAGTGAGTCGCCATCTTTCTTTTGTGCGTGTGCGTGTGTGTTTGCGCGCGTGTGTGTGTGTTTTAAAATAGATTAGTTCTGATAATTATAAGTAATAGGAGGTAAAGGGAAATACAGAAAGAAGAGATCTCTCACTCAAAAAAGAATATAAATTGACAATTAATAAATAGATAGATAAAAATATCCGTAAATTATTATATTGCGCGGAGAAATTTATTAGAGTAGTAGTGCACTGCATTTTCTCTGGAATTTTAGAAATTCTAATTAAAAGATAATAGTCAAGCCTTTCTATAAGTATACGTTGACCAGCCAGCTCTCTAACACGAATCAGTGGTGACCTTTTTCACTCTAATTCACAGTTAATTTCACGATAACTTTGATAAATTATGTAAATTTACCCTCATTCAGATTCACTTTAGCGTTACCTTTGACTCAGTTGGCTATAAGACACTTTTGTCCAGAACTTCATACCGTGGTTGTTGGCAGCCATGCGCCTGATCTCGAATTCTTGGAAACCCTAGGCCTATATAGCCTTTTCCGTGGTCCTCGACATAGGGTTGTGGGATCATTATTCTATTTTTTTTCTTCATTTTACTCCTGGTATGATACTTGCAATAGGAAACATGAAAATAATACGGCAGGCAGACGAAGAGACTGTTCGATCTTCACTCCAAAAAAAAAAACTGAATATAAACGTAAGTCCTCAGACTCTTCTTTTATTAGCCCGATCTCGCTCCGTGCTCCAAGCGTGCATAGTTCGGTATGAGGTTGCTAGACCTATGCCCTCCCCCAGCGGTGTAGCTAGCTAGTATGTAGGAGTGTATGCATTCATGCATGTATGTGCACACATCTAGTTTTCCTGAATTAATCTCATTCCCATATTACTCCCATGTGAAGCGTTGGACGTGCAATCCTATCCTGTTTTTATTTATGTTAGAAAGAATACTAGTGT
>NC_087205.1:93030470-93047970 GCF_015104395.2 Macrobrachium nipponense | reverse complement strand
CCATGTGAATAGGGTTCATCTTCTTAATAATAATAATAATAATAATAATAATAATAATAATAATAATAATAATAATGACAATTAAAAATCAGAGTAATGTTAAAAATGTATTTTATTTGTGCACGGTTAAAAATGACCTGTCATTTTTAACCTTGTACAAAAAACAAAAAAACAAAAAAAATACATTTTTAACACCACTATGGCTTTCAATTGTTAATATCATAACCTCGTTACAGTTGTTTCCTCGGTTCAGTTAATAATAATAATAATAATAATAATAATAATAATAATAATAATAATAATAATCTGCATTTCCAAAAATGATTCGGTTTTCCTTACCTCCTGTGGGGTTACTATCCTGTTCTCCTGTTTTCTGGTAACCTGGGATAACCTAGAAGTGGTCAGCAGATGGTACCGGAGTCTTCCAAACTTACTGAATTTCACCCCCCCCCCCCTTTTTTTTTTTCCCTCGCATTGTCAGCATTGCTTTTAAGGCAAAAGTCACTCACCCGTTCAGCTTCCTTCTAATGCATTCTTCGCATTGTTTTGACATTCCTCCGGCTGTTAGGGGGCGGGGGGCGGGGGTGGGGGGCCAGGGTGTACTTAATAGCACACCTGTTACGTCTACCTGCCTTTCTACATATCCATGCTGCGTTTGTGTCATACAGTTTTTTTCTTAAATACCCTTTCTCATGATCTCGACGAAATGAGATTTTCAGTAAATGCAGTTTGAGTTCTCTGTAAAAGAAATTTATTGAGATGGCTATTTGTCTGTCCGTCAGCACTTTTTCCTGTCCGCCCTCGGATTTTCAAAACTACCGAGGCTGGAGGGCTGCAAATTGGCATGTCGATCATCCACCCTCCAATCATCAAACATAGCAAATTGCAGCCCTCTAGCCCTAGTAGTTTTTATTTTCTTTAAGGTTAAAGTTAGCCATGACGTGCGACTGGCATCGCTATAGTTGCCAACAACACAGGCGATCACCGGGCCGTGGCTGAGAGCTTCATACGTCATTATGTGCTGTACAGAAAACTCGATTGCGCCGAAGAAACCTCGGCGCATTTTCTACTTGTTTTTTACTTACCTTTCGCTGATAGTCTTAGTTATTATTATTATTATTATATTATTATTATTATTATTATTATTATTATTATTATTATTATTATTCAGAGGACGAACCCTATTCGTAATGGAATAAGCCCACCACAGGGGCCACTGACTTGAAACTCAAGCTTCCAAAGAATAATATGGCCCTCATTCGAAAGTCGTAAAAGGATAAAAGAAAGTTAAAAATGCACTTAGACGTAACAGGGTTGAAACAGTTATTTCGATCAAGACTGGACGAACGAAGAATTCCCAGCGTTCCTCTTCTGAAGAAGTGTCTTGTGACCTGAGATTACAATACCTCCTATTATAGCCGCTTGGAGCTCAGAAGAGATCCTTTGCTGAGGACGTACACACACACATACACACACACACACGTGAGTCATCGAACGCCTGGGGCAGCCGCTGGCAATCCTTCGGTGAAAGTCGTGTGTCGTGTCTTCATAAAAAAGAAGAAGAAGAAGACGAAGAAGAAGAAGAAGAAGACGAAGAAGAAAGCGTCATTAACTTATTTATCAAGGTAGCAACTTGCGTGTCTTTCGTCCCATATTCGCGGTATTATCCACATGATTTTTGACGTTTCTCTCAGCTGCTTGATGTGTCTCGTCTAATACTTATTATATTCTTTATTTTGATTCCGATTCGACAATCAATTTCTCGGGTCGAAATGCGACAGGCGCATGCGCATAGGGAAGAAGTTATCGGCCCCTTTAATAATAGAGAATGTTTACCTTTCGTACGAGCGGTACAGCCCGTACCGAATGACCCATGGTCCAGAGTATATATGACTTTCTCTCTCTCTCTCTCTCTCTCTCTCTCTCTCTCTCTCTCTCTCTCTCTCTCTCTCGTATAGTTCATCCTAAGGCTTATATTTCTGAGTATGCAAAAGCACACATCTGGTTAGCAAGAGGGGGTTACCTTAAAGCTGAGAAATGTGACAACGTGATTACAGAGACATATAACTAAACCAACCTTTTCCTGAGAAAAAAAATAATAATAATAATAAGAAATTTGGTCAGTAGTTCTCAGAGGGTAAAATGCTTCCTGACAACCTATCTCCTTTAAGGTGCTGTTTCGTACCTTACCAGGTGGAGGACACCGCACCCCGTGAACACCTACCTGAACTTTGCCTAAAAGGCTTCGTTACCTAAACTGAGGTACAGTGTCCTGTCCTACTTGGGTCACTGGACGATGCCTTAACCTTGTATAGAACAGGTCCGCTGTTTACTTCGAGTTTGCTTAAAGTTTGTGAAGTCACTTTTTTTTTTTTTTTAAGGGTAGCATTTGATTGACCTATGTCACATGTTCGTGATGTCAGTCTTCTGAATGCGCAGTCAATGCACTCATCTCTCTGCTAATGTTTCCTGATAATATGCCTTCTCTCTTTCCATAACAATATAATGTCTTTTCACTTCCAATAGGAGTTTAATATGTTTTCTCTCTTCCCATAGCAATATAATATGTTTCCTCTCTTCCCATAGCAATATAATATGTATTCTCTCTTCCCACAGCAATATAATATGTATCTCTCTCCCCATAGCTATATACGTTTTCTCTCTTCCCATAGCAATATAGTATGTCCTCTCTCCTCTCTTCACATAGCAATAAGATATGTCTTTTCTCTTCCCATAGCAATGTAGTATGTCCTCTCTTCACATAGCAATATAATGTATCTTCTCTCTTCTCATAGCAATATAACATGTATTCTCTCTTAATATAGCAATATACGTCCCCTCTCTACCCATTGCAATAAATCTTCTCTCCTCCACTAACTATATAATGTCTTCTCTCTTCCCATAGCAATATGATATGTTTTCTCTCTACACATAGCAATATAATATGTTTTCTCTCTTCCCACAGCAATATAATGTTTTCTCTCTTCCCATAGCAATATATTTCCTCTCTCTGCCCATAGCAATAAATCGTCTCTCCTCCAATACCTATATAAAGTCTTCTCTTTTCCCATAGCAATGTAGTATGTCCTCTCTCCTCTCTTCACATATAATGTGCATTGCTCTTCCTATAGCAATATAATATGTTTTCTCTCTTCACATAGCAATATGATAGGGATCTCTATGCCCGTACTAATTTATAGACCAAATAAAACACAACAATTTGCCCTCGAAAGAGTTGCTGCGCAGGCTATAGCCGGAGCTGTGAAACGAGTTTAAACAAATAACTTTTGCAGAGAGAAAATGAAAGCGATTCCTCTGGGTCCAGAAGTCTCCAAGGAAACAGTGACATCCAGATAACCAGCCGTGTAAATTTAGACTGGAGGAAGTGGCGCTACCTAGGAGACTATCCTGAAGAAGACCAGACGTTAACCGTATGCTGCCAAGAAGCGCTGCGTGGGGCGTTCTTTCCGACGTGTTGCCTAGTATGTGTGTGTGTGTGTGTGTGTGTCACGCTTTTAATAATCCTTGACGGCAGGGAAGCTGGTTCTAGAGATAAAAAGATATTCCTCAAGACGTTGTAATTGAGAGGTGGCAGGTCATAACGTTACAGGAAAGAAAGGCACAGAAAAAATAAGTCACAATTTGGCTAGGGGAAAAAGTCACAGGAAAAAGTCACAGTTTTGACTAAGAAAAAAAGTCACAGGAAAAGTCACAGAAAAAAGTCACAATTTTAGCTAGGAAAAAAGTCACAGGAAAAAAAAGTTACAGAAAAAAGTCACAATTTTAGCTAGGAAAAAAGTCACAGGAAAAAAATCAGAGAAAAAATCACAATTTCGGCTAAGGGAAAAAAGTCACAGGAAAAAAAGTCTGAGACACAAATCACATTTTGGCTAAGGGAAAAAAGTCACAGGAAAAAAGTCAGAAAAAGTTACAATTTTTGCGAGGGGAAATAAGTCACAGGAAAAGAGTCGCATTAATTTAGTCTTCTGTTAATGTTTTTTTTCTAGGGTAATCCCAAACTGGCTTGTGCTAAAAACGCCTTTGCAAAGATGGATATATACCGGGTTGAAATCCTTAGGTGTCACTATCTAGGCAAGATTAATGTGACATTTTTTTCCGTGACTTGTTTTTTGTGACTTATTTTTTTTACCTAGATTCGATTGAGAAACACGAGGATCTATGTAAGACCTTCCCGACGATGGTGAGTTTTTTTTTTATTTTTTTTAATGACGAGACGGGAACTCCAGCTAAATTGCATAAACGAGAGATTAAGAGCTGCCCTTTCGAGCCAGACGAATGGATTTCCCTGTTGACGAAATCTGATGTGGTTGCTATAATAAGGAGGGTAGCGAATGAATGGAACATTCTTTTTCATAATAAACTATATATATATATATATATATGTATTATATATATATATATATTTCAAAAATCACAGTAGATCCACGTGCCTTCATTAAATAAGCGAATACCACAGGAAAATGATTTGGCAGATATCCAAGCGCTTTCGTCCTTATCCAATTTTAGTAAAGAAGAAAGCGCTTGGACTCCTGCCTATCATTTTCCTGTGGTATTCGCTAATATATATATAATATATATATATAATATATATATACTATATATATATATATATATATATATATATATATATGTATACGTAATCCAATGGTTAGGCCTACAAAAGCACAATGCTTGCTTGCAACCGAGTCATTCAGAATCGTAAACCGACTCTCGACTCTCGAGAGATCTTCAAACGGAACATCTCCTTTCGACTCCAGTTTCTTCTCACGTAGCAACAAGTGGGCCAGAAGACTATAGTTTCTAGTGGAACTCAATCCTCGATAAAAAAAAAAAAAAAAAAAAAAAGTTATCTCGACCGTGTCTTTATGGAGGCCTACGAGGAGAGCATCGTTAGTCCTATAATTATTATCATTATTATTATTATTATTATTATTATTATTATTATTATTATTATTATTATTATTATTATTGGGAAGGAGGCCTTCTCTGAGAGCAGTAGCATTGAGTATTACAGCTGTTTCAACGGCATTTAAATTGTATAGAATCTTCTAGACAATAAGAAGAATTGAGAAGATTCTATATAAATTAAATGCCGTTGAAACAGCTATATTATTATTATTATTATTATTATTATTATTATTTTTTATTATTATTATTATTATTATTATTATTATAGTTTTAATAACCAGACCACTGAGCTGATCATTAGCTCTCTCAGTTTTGGCCCAAAGTGTTTGTTTTTATTTATATACATATTATTTTATAGTTATTCGGTTATTTACAATTTTTTAAAGACTTTATTATGGGTTAATCTTCAATATTGAAGTTTCAAACAGAACTCCACTGATCGATTTATTTCTAAAAATTGATGTCCGGTGCTGATTATACTTTAGACATTCACGCTGTAAATATTTAAAGGTTTGTATTAGTTTATTCTCAGAGCATTCAGGAGCAGTGTTCACCTAACCTAACCTGGCCTAACCTTGGTCCTAAAAAATAAACTTGTGTTTATTTCCCCATGGTATTATCTTACTACTAAATCACGCGCATATTCTTTAATCATCTGAGCACACAGAAACATAGACACACATACACACATTTCCAGATATTAAGTCACTGACATCTTTCCATAAATAAATTCACTCTAAGCCAGGTAACAACGGTTCGAATCCTACCAGGGACGGAGTACACTTAGCAATTGATTCCCCTCGGGTGTAAGTTATTTCCAAGATGTATGTATGTATGCATGTATGTATGTATGTATATATAAATATATATATATATATACATATGCATATACATGCATATAATATATATATATATATATATATATATATACATATATGTGTGTGTACGTGTGTGGACGTATGTGCGTTTGGAAATAGTAATTGTGTAACAGTATATACATCTGCGTACAACCTTCCAGGGCATCATGGAAAGTGGCATGGAATCCTTGAAAGTGAAAGTAAGAATAATAGATTAATTATATATATATACGTGTGTATATATATATAAATATATATATATATATATATATATATATACAAATATATATATATATTATAAACCAGAGAATTCGGTGATCCAAAGTAGCATAATCTTAACCATAAATATTAGTGATATAAGTGTAACTGCTGAGAGAGAGAGAGAGAGAGAGAGAGAGAGAGAGAGAGAGAGAGAGGGAGAGAGCAATGATAAATAAATTGATTGCTAAGAAAGATAATGGGAGAAGTGACTGATATGTTCTAGAATAGTGTAATTGGGGAGAGAGAGAGAGAGAGAGAGAGAGAGAGAGAGAGAGAGAGAGAGAGACCAACTAATAGATTGGTGGATAAGACAAACAAATAATGAGAAAAGTTACTAAAAGAGCGAGAATTATGGAAATGGTGAATAATTAATGAGAGCATCGGAATAAGTAAAAAAGAGAACGAGAGTAAAAATAATGAAACAGAGGAAATGGTCAATTGGAGGGAATTAGTAAGCGAATATATTAGAACATGCACAGAGGAACGTGTGAAAAAGCGTGAATAATGTAGATAATTCACCTGGTGAAGAAGAATAGTAGAATAAGTGGTAAAAATAATAGATGGAAATAGTGAAAGAAAGAGAGAATAGGACAATAATTGTAAAAGCGAGGTTAATGAAAGTATTGAATAAATGATTGAATAAGGAAATAAATTAAAAATTAGTTAAGTTTATGGAAACAGTCGATAAAAGATGTCAGAGCGAAATCAAGAAAATGAGATTAATGGAAATACTAATTGAAAGAAGGATGAAAGTGAAAAATGGAAAAAGAGAAAGATTACACGCGATCGAAAATACGATCGAGAAATATAAATGTGACGAATAAGAGACATAGAATAGTGGAATAGTAATAAATGCGGAAAATGTGATAACGTGGAAAAGTCCAAAGAAAGTGGGAGAGAGTGGAAAGGTCCAAGAGCAGCGAGAGAACTGCGGAAGAGAGAGAGAGAGAACAGTAAAAAAGTGGAAAGGTCGAAGAATAGTGGAAGAGAGAGAGAAAAAAGTGAGAGAGAAAAATGAAAGGTGGAAAGGTCCAAGAATAGTGGAAAAGAAAAGAGAGAGAGAGAGAGAGAGAGAGAGAGAGAGAGAGAGAGAGAGAGAGAGAGAGAGAGGCACAGGAATAGTGGAAATGTGAGAGAGAGAGACAGACAGACAGAGACAGAGACAGAGAGAGAGCAGTAAAAAAGTAGAGAGGTCCAAGAATAGTGGAAAAGAAGAGAGAGAGAGAGAGAGAGAGAGAGAGAGAGAGAGAGAGGTGTCAAAGAATATGGTAAAAGTGTGTGTGTGAGAGAGAGGAAGAAAACAGTGAAAAAATAGAAAGATCCAAAAGTAATGGAAAAGGAAAAGAGAGAGAGAGAGAGAGAGAGAGAGAGAGAGAGAGAGAGAGAGAATAGCGAAAAACCAAACGAACGGAAAGGCCTCCCTCCAGCATAACGGTGCCGGTTGGCCTTGACCTGTGTCAACTTTCAAAAGATCCCATTATTGTTTTCTCTCTCTCTCTCTCTGTCAGATATAAAACGATTTCTTTTATTCGCTGTGTTTCTCATCTCTTCTTCTTCTCCTCCTCCTTCTTCTTCTGCTTCTTTTTGGCTCTCTCTCTCTCTCTCTCTCTCTCTCTCTCTCTCTCTCTCTCTCTCTGGCCAATTCTCTGCCTTTTATCGAGAGAGCAATTCCAAGGAATGTTGTTTTTCCAGTGCGAGCGATGGTGGTGGAATGTAGCCACCGAAGACGTCAACAGCAGCGGCAGCAGCAGCGGCAGCAGCAGCGGCACAGCACAGCAGCTTCCTCCTCCTCCTCCTCCTCCTCCTCCTAAGGGAGAGAGAGAGAGAGAGAGGAAATACCACACACCGAATTTACCTTTCAAATGAGATGCCAAGTCGACATTTTACAAAAAAACCCTGATTAATTTACCCTTCTTCTTCTTCCTCTTCTTCTTATTCTTCTTCTTCTATTCAATCTCGATCTCAACTCGTCGTCCCGAGATCTATTTCAAATACTGTGGGCTTCTTCGGTTTCTTAATGTTCTCCTCTGCTCCGTCAGCTAGCTTACAGAGGCTCGAGAAAATAGTAGCAGCTCCCTGGCCAAAAAGGCTTCGCGGATTCCTGAGGAACACCTCCTTAAGGAGCCAGGACTGAAAGTGGTTGGGGCCATTTTCGCCAATCACTCCCCCCCTCCACCCCGCCTCTCTCTCTCTCTCTCTCTCTCTCTCTCTCTCTCTCTCTCAGCTTTTTTTCCCAGACTTGTGATGTAAGCTGTTTCGAAGGTATGGTAAAAGCAAAGCATCGCATTCCTTCGCTGGCATGACCGGTGTCACGTGCCGTTCTTGTTGATGTTGTTGCTCGGTGTTTTCCTGGTTTTGTTTGCTTGTTTTTTTTTTTTTTGGGGGGGGGGGGGTTGTGGGGCGGAAAGGGGGGTGTTTGTTCTTTAGAAAGTCTGCAATAGGAGGAAAGTCATCATGACTTTTTTTTATCTGGGTTGTTTCAGTGGTAATTCACTTGACGTTTGTAAAAAATTATTATTATTATTATTATTATTATTATTATTATTATTATTATTATTATTATTATTATTATTATTATGTCTCCCCAGCGCCTTCGCCTTCGGAGGTTATTAGACACTTATTCCCTCGCGTAACCACCCAAATATTTATTTGAAATAGTATATACATGTATACATGTATTATACATGTGTACATCTGTATGATACATCTCGAACGTATGCAAACGTCGACGCATCTAAATGCCGTTTCAGAAACACGAACAATAATATTTCATTTAATTTCCTGCTGTCTCACTTTCTCAGAAACGTGACGTAGACACCTGCTTATGCAACCCTCATTCCTGAATTACTAGATATTCTATATAAATGACGCCAGGCTAGATCAGCATGATGGCATTTGCCTTTTTTTATGGCATTTTTTTTGGCGGTGTATGTACATACATTGTTTACGAGTTGGTAAATAAATTAAGGTTTAAATCTACCTTTCTCATTCATTGCACACGTAAGTTGGAGTTATAACCCCCTTCTTGTTCATTGATGGTATTCACGTATATTACGTTCCTTCTTAATATCTTCAATTAATTAACTAATAACCTGTTCCTCAGTTATTCTAAATGCTTGTTAGTAACTCCGATTGTTCAAGATCGTTTTTAAAATTTCAGTAGCGGATTTTGGCCTTGAACAAATTTTAAATGTCAATCATGTACGCCAGAATCTGACACATACATCACACACACACACACACACACACTCACACGCACACACTAAAGGACTGTAATAAGAAAAAAGCTTAAAATTCTCAAGAAAATTTTTCAAATAAAAAAAAGTATTTCATGCTCATTATGTGAATTGAAGCAACTTATATATATATATATATATATATATATATATATAATATATATATATATATATATATATATATATATATATATATATATATATATGTGTGTGTGTGTGTGTGTGTGTGTGTGTGTGTGTGTGTGTGTGCACTAGATTGCTACTAAAGGACTGTAAAAAAAAACTTAATATTCTCAAGAAAATTTTTCAAATAAAAAAAAATAATAATTCATGCTCCACATGTGAATTGAAGCAACTTGTATTTGTGAGCATTTCCATCATCTTTTGTTAATGAGGCAATCGAGAGGAGTCAAGAGGAAAGAGAGGAAGGGAGAAGAGGAAGAAGAAAGAGGAGGAGAAGACGAAGAAAGAGGAAATTCTTTATTGAAGACAACTTTTGCAAATGAATTAGATTCTAACTCGTCATCATCTCTCTCTCTCTCTCTCTCTCTCTCTCTCTCTCTCTCTCTCTCTCCACGTTCACATGTTTCAATGAAATCTTTATGTCCACTGTAGTTATATGAAAGGGCCGCATATGTATGAGTGAGAACACCCAACATTTATATAGATAAATAAATAATATATATTAAAATATGTATATGCATGTATATAGCTATATATGTACAAATATATATATATATATATATATATATATATATATATTATTATATATATATATATATATATTGGAAAAACAAAATAAAACGAACAGCACATACGAACTAAAAATTAAACAAAAAATTACAAAACAACTAAAACAAACGCAAAACGTATAAAGATGAAAAATAAGATGTTTTGCATTTGTTTTAGTTTCTTCGTAATTTTGCGTTTAATTTTTTAGTTTGTATGCGCCGTTCGTTTTATTTTATGTTTTACTTAATATTTTAGCTAGACAATCCATTTTATTATATATACACTTCGGAGTGTAAACACAAGCCCTGTTAGTCATCCCTACGTGTGAAACCGAACTGCCCCTGGGCCAACAATCTCTAACTCTAGGAAATACCAAGCGGACGACGCGATCTGCTTCGAATGTCAAAATCGACTCCCGGTGTATATTTACGAACAGCAACAACACGGCAACATAAACACAAGTACAAAAAACGTTATTTGTTTACGTTTTAAGCGAAGAAGACCCACTTTCCCGGAAGAGCCGAGAAGTTAGGCTACGTACGTACAGGGAGGAAGGTGTACTGGAGATGCTGCTGCTGTGTTTGGAACGGGAATCAGTTGTGGTTCTCGGAAAAGGGTACTTTTGCGAGGAGCGTTCGGGGACATTAGCAGCAGCCTCCGCCGAGCTCTGGCCATTCATATGCGCATGCGTACGCGAATCATTGGTCTCTCTGTATTCGAGGAAATGGCGTGTGCTAGTCCGCCTGTTACTCATGCATCTGTGCATACGTATACTGTGCGTATGTATGAACGTTTGAACTGCATTTTACAGTGGATACATGCACAGAGACACTCTACACACATCTATATATATATATATATATATATATATATATATATATATATATATATATGTCTGTATATATATATATATATAAATATATATATATATATATATATATATATATATATATATATATATATATATATATATAAAAGTGTGTACAAATACGTGCTTGGATACATGTGAAATTAAATCGTTTCCCACTATGATTATTATTATTATTATTATTATTATTATTATTATTATTATTATTATTATTATTATTATTATTATTATTATTATTATTATTATTATTATTTATTATTATTAATTTATTATTATTTTCTGAAGATGAACCCTATTTATACGAACAAGCCCACCAAATGGGACACTGACTTGAAATTCAAGATTCCACAGATTACGGTGTTCATTAGGAAGAAGTAAGAGAAGGTAAAAAGAAACACACAAAGAAAAAATGAATTAAGTAATCAATAAATAAATAAAAAATGTATCAAAATGCAAGGAATATATTGCATCAGGCCAGTAATGCACTGCATCTTCGCTTAAACTTTCGAAATCGATTTTTTGCTAAATACGTAGACGCATCACCTTGGAAAGAAGTGTTAAAACTGCAAAGAAAACATAGAAGGAAAAGCACACATCCGCTTGCACAGCGCGAAACATTGCGAGAAGAAACGTATACAATTATGAAGCATTTTCTACCCGTTGTCTTGGTAATGAGGACAGTCCGAGTTCCGTTTGAAAGTAACACGTTCCCCCGTGTGACTAGGATCCGGATGTTGGAGTTCCGTTTGAAAGTAAGGTCACAGACGGACGTCTGAAGCCGAGATTGGGTTACTGTAGGAAAGAAATATGGAATATAGGTCTAGCGTCCCGGGATTGCCAACCCTCTCGTGGGAGACTGGTCACCTCTGGCGCGAGAGATTAAACAAAGGATTAGCTGGTAATTTACGCAATCTTATTCCCCTTTACTTTCCAAATTCTTGTAGGCTCTTTTCACGCAGGTAACCTGCGATGAAGTGGTGTGTCCTCCATTAGAGGAATGGTTCCAATCAGTGCACATCGAGCGGTTCACTAAAGGCATTACTAAATGGTCTTTACAAGGCGTCTCTTCGACCTGTATAGCTGTACCAACTTATCTAGCCTTTTACTTCTTCCTCTCCTTTATTTCCTGGAGCTCATATCTTGCTGTCCAACCACTCTAACTCCTCTTTTCACTGTCTTTAACGCTGGATGGATCTTGTAAGCTTAAATATCATTAAATCAAATCGACAGTGGATGAGGAATCATTCATGAGTCTTAGGTCGTCGAGCCGAGCACTGGGCCACTGTCGGTCATTCACTACTTGAGGCAATGAGAAAAGGATAGTTGGAGCGGTTGGACAGCGAGATAAAGAGACCCAGGTAATTAAGAAACATACAGAGAGAGCTCAACGTTCTAGAGGTCACATAGATAAGTTATAGAGGGGCTGGACAGCAAGACTGGACTTAAAGTTAAAGGCTGAAGATCTATAGTAGATTCACATCAACCGTGCACCTGATGTCTAGGCCAGTCCCTTACGACGCTCCTGATTGGCTGTTGATAAGCCAATCACAGGGCTGGAAACTCTCACAGTCTTTTTCGAGAGAGTTCACATAGGCAGGACGTGTATGTCCCACCTCTCCTGAGAGATACGTCTTTCAAAAGTATCCCTCAGGAGTGGTGGAACATACATCCTGCCTATGTGAACTCTCCAGAGAGTCTAAGAGTTTCCAGCCCTGTGATTGGCTTATCAACAGCCAATCAGGAGCGTCGTAAGGGACTGGCTTAGGCATCAGATGCACGGTTGATGTGAATCTACTATAGTGCAGCTAGTGGCCGAAGGGACGCCTGCAAACACCCTTTTGGTAATGCATACAGTGCACCGCGAGAGGTATACATTGGCAGTCCTACCCTCCTACTGAGAGTCAAAAGGACGTGCCTCTAATGTAATTGAGAGAGAGAGAGAGAGAGAGAGAGAGAGAGAGAGAGAGAGAGGAGATGGTCTTTTAATATCTGGAAATGGCTTGCTGACAGGTTCACTTTCGTTCAAGAAATTCCTACCTTCTTACCTCACGTAGATAAGGGGATTCTGGGATGGATATAGATCCTGCTAAATTAAGCATTAAGGCATTAAGGAGGAGGAGGAGAGAGAAAAAGAGGCGTTCTTGGAGAGGGAGGGTTCTTATAGGATTCCTTCACTTTATAGGGCTATCTATATAATAACTGTCTGATATTCAGAAAGAGTGGGCGACTCATCAATTAAGAGAATCAGTACGTTTTTCTTGATTACGATCTTTACTGCAAAAAAAAAAAGCATTACCTACTTGCTTCTTATTTTCAAAGCCAGTATTTAGCTCATCAAAAGAAAGGCAGTTATATTAATCATTATTGATTATCTTATTTTATTATTATTATTCATTATTATTAGTTATTATTATTATTATTATTATTATTATTATATTATTATTAATTTTATTATTATTCTATTGTACTTAGGAAGCAAACCCTCTCTCAAGCATACTATACAAGCGTTACGCTGCTGAAGTAGCCATTACTTTTAATAAAGTATTATTATATTATTATTATTATTATTATTATTATTATTATTATTATTATTATTATTATTATTATTATTATTATTATTATTATTATTATTATTATTCAGAAGATGAAACCTATTCATATGGAACAAGTCCACCAAAGGGTACATTGACTTGAAATTCAAGCTTCCAAAGAATACGGTGCTCATTAGGAAGAGAGGGTAAAGAGAAATACATATAGAAGTGATCACACTTATTAAAAAGAAAGAATAAATTGATAAAATTGATGAATAAAGATGTATTAAAATCCAAGGGGAATTGTATTAGGGTAGTAGTACATTGCAAGACGTCCGCAGAGAGACAATTCGTAAGTTCATTTCAAGTCTTTGATTGGTGCTGGTTTATTTTTTTTATTACTGTTACTTATTCTCTTCAATTATTTTAGCAATTTGCAGTCGGTTTAACATTCGGTTTAGAAATGAGCTTATTATAGAAATCGATCTTATTTCTTTGCACTAAGGGGGCGGCGGGGCTGGGGGGTGGGGGGTCGTGGGGGTGACAAATTGAATCTTTATGTGTGTCATTTCATTTCTGTTTCTTCCGCCACCGAAGATGAGGGAGATATATGAGGTGACGCAAGAACACCCCCTCCCCACTCCATCCCCCCCTACCCCCTTCCTCCACCCCTTACCCCTACCCGTCATTCCTTGACCAGTTCTTTTTAATTTCCCCTGGGTGGTCCCATGGGTGGTCCTCCGGGGGGAGTGGGGTTAGGGGATGGGGGGTGAGAGGAACTCTCGGTCTTTATGTAGGCGTTATCGAATTGCGTCAGGACAGAAATAGGTGGCGTCTCTCTCTCTCTCTCGTATGCCTGTCATCTGTCATCTGTCAGCTGACAGATGGTTGGTCAGGTCTGATCAATAAAACGCTAAAAATAAAATAATAAGTCTTAGTGCATCTTCTACGTTCGTCGGAGAATTGAAGAGACATAGACATTTCCCTCCCGGTCGATCTATTATTCCTCATGATCTTGGCGTTGCAAGCGTCTATGGTCACCGATTCTATGTTTTTTTATTTTTATTTTTGCGTCGTAACTCTTTCAAAATGCGTCTGTTTCCGTTTCACCCTTTTGAGTCAAGAGATCTATTTTTCCTTATGAATCTGGCGTTGCAGCGTCTATGGTCACAGATTCTAGTTTTTTTTTTTTTTTATTGTCGTAACACTTTCAAACTGCGTCTGTTTCCGTTTCTCCCTTTTAAGTCAAGGTCATTCTTGGGTCCCTTTCCATCCTTAAACATTTTTTCCCTACCTTTTTTTTGTTTGTTTTTTTGTGTGTTTATGGAACTTGTTTCTTTTTTTTTTATTTATAGGCTTCTTTCAAGATCCGCCTTCACATTAGTGGCAAGATTTCGAACGTCCCCGGAAATAGGTGCGTGGGCCTTTTTTTTTTTTTTTTTTTTTTTTTTTTTTTTTGCGACATAGCCCCTCTGGTGGGAGCATCTGTCTATTTCTTCATCAGCGGCGTCTCCCTTTCAAAGAATCTAGTTCATGACGGAGACAGTGGACGTTTGAAAACATCCTCTTAAAAGTCAAGCCAACTGAAGTGCAGTTCAGTCAAGATAAAGGACATTTCAACCTATCCTAATTAAATTAAAATCAACAAGTTTTGTTCAGTAGACAGAACGCATTTTAAACTATCTTAATAAAATTGAAATCAACATAAGTTTAGTTCAGTCAAGACAGAAGAACATTTTAAACTATTTATATAAAATTCAAACCAACAGAAGTTTAGTTCAGTCAAGACAAAAGACAATTTAAACTATCTACATAAAATTCGAACGAACTGAAATTTAGTTCAGTAAAGACAGAAGACATTTTAAACTATCTTAAAATTCAAACCAACTGAAGTTTAGTTCAGTAAAGACAAAGGACAATTTAAACTATCTACATCAAATTCAAACAAACTGAAGTTTAGTTCAGTCAAGACAGAAGACATTTTAAGCCATCTTTATAAAATTCAAACCAACAGAAGTTTAGTTCAGTCAAGACAGAAGATAATTTAAACTATCTACATAAAATTCGAACAAGCTGAATTTTAGTTCAGTAAAGAGAGAATACATTTTGACATTCCTGAACAGGACAAATGGAAGATAAAACTATAATGAAAACAATAGTATGACGTCTTTGAAGTAGGACATACCGGTCGTCGCAGCATCCTTTTTCTTATTTTCTAAGGATGGTAGTATTTTTTTTTATAATGTGCCTCTCTCAGGAAGACACTGAGGATTTGAGTGTCAGAAAAATCTGTACTTCCGGTTAGAATATCATGGTTCTCGAGTTACCATTTCGGAGGGTAAAGAGAGTAGACGAATCTTTATCATTTTTATCGTTTAGTCCTTTTTATTGTTTACTAATCTTCACAGAATCGCCACTTTTAGGAAGGCAGACAATTGAGTTCGTGAAACGGTAAATGATTGATAAGGTTGAGATTCAGTAAAGATATTGTCGATTTAGATACAAAATTCAGTGTTTTTCTGTACTGTTGTCAATTTTTAATGATTTAATAATATGAGATATCTTTCTGCATTTCCCTTTACATTCTTTTCTTCCTAGTGAACACCATATTCTTTAGAAGCTTGAATTTCAAGTCAGTGGCCCCTTTGGTGGGGTTGTTACATATGGATAGAGTTCATCTTCTGAAAAACAACAACAACAATAATATAATAATAATAATAAAATTGTACCCATAATCATAGGAACACTAGGCTATCCCAAGATCCCTCAAATGGAACCTGGAAAAACTAGATGCCGAAGTAGCTACAGGACTCATGCAGAAGAATGTGCTCCTAGAGACAGTAGTACAATATAGTGAGAAAAGTGATTGACTCCTAAGAAGGAGGCAGGATGCAACCCGGAACCCCACACTATAAATACCACTCAGTTGAATAGGATGACTGTGATAGTCCAAAATAATAATGATAATAATAATAATATTGAAGGTTCAGTATTTCTTATAGGAATGCAATACCACAGTGGTCCACCGTGTCTTCAAATCCAACAGTGTCCATGAGTTTTCACTGACTCATGTTTCAGGTGTTTCGAAACTACAGTTTCCGTATGTTTTTATCTATTATTATTATTGTTATTATTATTATTATTATTATTATTATTATTATTATTATTATTATTATTATTATTATTATTATTATCATTATTATTATTATTATTATTATTCAGATGATCTCTAAGGGTTCCCATTCATATGGAACAAGTCAACCAAGGGGCCAGTGACTAGAAATTCAAGCTTCCAAAGAATAATCTGGTGTTCAATCGAAAGATGTAATAGAGGGTTAATAACAAATACAGAAAGAAGATAGACCAGTTATTATAGAATAGAAAATAAAATTGAAAATCTAATAAACAAATATATAAAAAAAGTAAGTTTGTGTCAAAATACATAAGAAATCTTTCGTCAAAAAACGAAAATAAATCAGAATAAAAACTTGCCTATATCACCAAGCTGGGAGTCAAAAGGAGGATGCTACATCACCAAGCTGGGAGTTAAAAGGAGGATGCCATATCACCAAGCTGGGAGTTAAAAGGAGGATGCCATATCACCAAGCTGGGAGTTAAAAGGAGGATGAAATATCACCAAGCTGGGAGTTAAAAGGAGGATGCCAACATCATCAAGCTGGGAGTTTTAAAAGAGATGCATATCACCAAGCTGAGAGTTAAAGGAGGATGCCATTTCACCACAGCTGGAGTTAAAAGGAGGATGCCATATCAACGCAATCTGAGAGTTAAAGGAGGATGCCATTTCACAAGCTGGGAAAGGTAGGGGAGTTAAAAAAAAAGGAGGTGCCATATCACCAAGCTGGGAGTCAAAAGGACGGGTGTTTCAGAGGGCGTAGAGGGCGTGCAAGAGCGGGAAGGGCAAAGGTGTACAGACGCCGTGCAGGTGTAACACCTGAGAAGCGGACGGGGGTTCCCCAGGTCGGGGTTTATGAACATTCCGGAGAGACACCGCTGCTCTATAGAGAACGAGGAGAAACACCTGCCTGGGTTGTCTGCTGAAACTTTGTCAGGTATACTTATTTATTA
>NC_087205.1:92952970-93022970 GCF_015104395.2 Macrobrachium nipponense | reverse complement strand
CAGTTGGGTTTGTGAGAGTCAGGGAAAACAGACGCCGGGCGAGAATTCAGGAGCTTCATAGTAGCTGGGAAGGAGCAGCTTCTGTCCTCACTGTATTCATGAACATATTTTGCATCTTAAAGATATATACTATATATATATATTATATATATATATATATATATATAATATATATTATAGATATATATATATATATAATATATATATATATACAGGGGCCAAAAAAGGTGTCCAAAAAGTTCCAGTACCATTACAAGTATTTATGGTTCAGAATGGTACTGGGAATTTATGGAACACCCATATTTGTATATATATATATATATATATATATATATATATATATATATATATATATATATATCCATATATATATATATATATATATATATTATATATACATATGATACATATATATTATATATGTGTGTATATATATATACACACACATATATATATATGACTTATATATTATATATATATATATATATATATATATATATATATATATATATATATATATATTTCTTTAATCTTCTTTGAACAGCGAATATATTGGCTTGCTTACAGTCAAGTCTAGATATTTCTTCACTTTTTTGTATAGATTTTGAGTGTAATATCGTGGAATTTAAACGTCATATTTTTGTAAACGCAAGATAAATTATTTAGCAATGAAAACTCAAATACTTCAGAGCTAATTGCTTCTTGTTGTATCTGTGCTTTCTTTTACACACACATACACACACAGACACGCACAAACATACACACCTGAATGACAACGTAAGTTAGACTAATAGGCCAAATTGACTTGCTATGACTCCGCTGACGTCAAAAGTACGTCATCTCTTTCCGAACCAATGAGATCCTATCTACTCCTAGCTTCGACCAAGGAGGTTGGCTTTGACGTGAAGAATGCTCTGGAGGAACGAACCTCGAGCTGGCTTCCTCTGGACTCCTGCTGGAAAGCACTGAAAAAAGCTCATTGTCAAACCGAGGCCCTCTTGAGTATCCCTCTGGAATCGCAGAAGGATTAGGTCTAATACTAAAAGTAAGTAAGCTAATTGTCAAACCGAGGCACTCTTGAGTATCCCTCTGGAATCGCATGAGGATTTGGTCTAATACTAAAAGTAAGTAAGCTAATTGTCAAACCGAGGCCATCTTGAGTATCCCTCCGGAATCCCAGGAGGATTTGGTCTAATACTAAATTTTGTTCAGTTTAATATTAAAAAAAGACTCTCGGCACAGTAATGACTTTGCTAGTTAGCAGTTTCTAAGACCAGAAGAACTAGCAATTCAGTGTCCTTATGTAGGCGTCAAGAAATGAGAGAACGAGAGTGAAGAAAAAAACAAGTACAAAATGCGCCGAAGTTTCTTCATGAAACTCAGCCACGGTCCGGTGGTGTCTTTGCTGGTACCTATATATAGATTTGCCAGACGCACGATAATCTAAGTGTAACTTTAGTTAAAATAAAAACTACTGAGGCTAGAGAGCTGCAATTTGGTATGTTTGATGATTGTAGAATGGGTGATCAACATACCAATTTGCAGCCGTTTAGCCTCGATAGTTTTTAAGATCTGAGGGCGGACAGAAAAAGTGCGGACGGACAGACAAAGAGCCATCCCAGTTTTTTTTTTTTTTTTTTTTTTTTTTTTTTTTTTTTTTTTTTTTTTTTTTTTGTTTTTTTTTTTTTTTTTTTTTTTTTTTTTTTTTTTTTTTTTGCAGAAAACAGTAACAACAGACGAAGTGACAGATACCCTTCTTGAAAGAGGGAGTATTATATACATTTCTTGGAAAGGTCTAAACTAGAATTTTTCCCAAGAAGAAGAATAAGTGATGGATTTTATAGTTACGTCAAAAAAACATTGACAGCACAAAACTCAGTTAATGAACAAAAACATCCCTAAACTCGCTCAGAAGTCGTCTCAATAAAGTAGAGGATGAATATTTAGTTGACTTTCAAGGAAGCAAGAATTCTGAGAACTTTATGAACAGGAAATATTGGTGACTGTTTTGTCCCTTCTTATTAACTATTCATGTTGTCGTCTTTATTTATTTTTATTTATTTCATTATCTTTACATCAATTAATAGCTGACTGTACTTGCAATATGTCGACAATGTTTAAATTATTTATTTGTTTATTTATTCTATTTTTATTTCTATTTTTATTTTTTGTAAAAGCAAGGCTGTCGAACTTCACAGTTCCAGGAGACCTTTATTCCTCACACTATTGGACAGTGGAACGGCCTCCCAGAGGATGTCATGCAATTGGAACTTCTTCAGAAGTTCAGGCAAAAATTCAATGCATTTCTACCCTAATACTATTCTTTTGCACTTTGGTACATTTGTATCTACTTATTGATTTATTTTTCTTTTTTAATAAGTGGTATCTCTTCTTTCTGTATTCCCCTTTACTTCCTCTTAATTCTTCTTAATGAACACTATATTCTTTAGAAGTTCGAATTTCAATAATAATAATAATAATAATAATAATAATAATAATAATAATAATATAATAATAAATGACAAGAGGAGGGTAAGGGAAATATAGCCAGTAACTACAGGCCTATCACCTGCCTACCAATAATGTGGAAGTTACTAACAGGTATCATCAGTGAAAGGCTATACAACTACCTAGAGGAAACAAACACCATCCCCCACCAACAGAAAGGCTGCAGAAGGAAGTGTAGGGGCACAAAGACCAGCTCCTGATAGACAAAATGGTAATGAAGAACAGTAGGAGAAGGAAAACCAACCTAAGCATGGCATGGATAGACTATAAGAAAGCCTTCGACATGATACCACACACATGGCTAATAGAATGCCTGAAAATATATGGGGCAGAGAAAAATACCATCAGCTTCCTCAAAATACAATGCGCAACTGGAATACAATACTTACAAGCTCTGGAATAAGACTAGCAGAGGTTAATATCAGGAGAGGGATCTTCCAGGGCGACTCACTGTCCCCACTACTCTTCGTAGTAGCCATGATTCCCATGACAAAAGTACTACAGAAGATGGATGCCGGGTACCCCAACTCAAGAAAAGAGGCAACAGAATCAACCATCTGATGTTCATGGACGAACATCAAGCTGTATGGTAAAGACATCAAGGAATAGATACCGTCTAATCATAGACTGTAAGGATTGTATCTGAGGACATCAGGATGGAGTTTGGAATAGAAAAATGGCGCCTTAGTCAACATACAAAAAGGCAAAGTAAACGAGAACTGAAGGGATAAAGCTACCAGATGGGAGCAACATCAAACACATAGATGAGACAGGATACAAATACCTGGAATAATGGAAGGAGGAGATATAAAACACAAGAAGCGATGAAGGACACGATCAGGAAAGAATATATGCAGAGACTCAGGCGATACTCAAGTCAAAACTCAACGCCGGAAATATGATAAAAGCCATAAACACATGGGCAGTTGCCAGTAATCAGATACAGCGCAGGAATAGTGGAATGGACGAAGGCAGAACTCCGCAGCATAGATCAGAAAACCAGGAAACATATGACAATACACAAAGCACTACACCCAGAGTAAATACGGACAGACTATACATAACACGAAAGGAAGGAGGGAGAGGACTACTAAGATAGAGGACTGCGTCAACATCGAAAACAGAGCACTGGGGCAATATCTGAAAACCAGTGAAGACGAGTGGCTAAAGAGTGCATGGAAGAAGGACTAATAAAAGCAGACGAAGACCCAGAAATATACAGAGACAGGAGAAAGACAGAAAGAACAGAGGACTGGCACCCAACAAACCAATGCATGGACAATACATGAGACAGACTAAAGAACTAGCCAGCGAAGACAATTGGGCAATGGCTACAGAGGGGAGAGCTAAAGAAGGAAACTGAAGGAATGATAACAGCGGCACAAGATCAGGCCCATAAGAACCAGATATGTTCAAAGTACGATAGACGGAAATAACATCTCTCCCATATGTAGGAAGTGCAATACGAAAAGTGAAACCATAAACCACATAGCAAGTGAATGCCCGGCACTTGCAGACAGAACCAGTACAAAAAGAGGCATGATTCAGTAGCAAAAGCCCTCCACTGGAGCCTGTGCAAGAAACATCAGCTACCTTGCAGTAATAAGTGGTTACGAGCACCAACCTGAAGGAGTGATAGAAAACGATCAGGCGAAGATCCTCTGGGACTATGGTATCAGAACGGATAGGGTGATACGTGCAAACAGACCAGATGTGACGTTGATTGACAAAGTCAAGAAGAAAGTATCACTCATTGATGTCGCAATACCATGGGACACCAGAGTTGAAGAGAAAGAGAGGGAAAAATTGATAAGTATCAAGATCTGAAATAGAAATAAGAAGGATATGGATATGCCAGTGGAAATCGTACCCATAATCATAGGAGCATCTAGGCACGATCCCAAGATCCCTGAAAAGGAATCTAGAAACTAGAGGCTGAAGTAGCTCCAGGGACTCATGCAGAAGAGTGTGATCCTAGAAACGGCACACTAGTAAGAAGAGTGATGGACTCCTAAGGAGGCAGGATGCAACCCGGAACCCCACACTATAAATACCACCCAGTCGAATTGGAGGACTGTGATAGAGTTAAAAAAAAAAAATAATAATAATAATAATAATAATAATAATAATAATAATATGGTATGGTAAGAGCATCAAGGAAATAGATACCCTAATCCAGACTGTAAGGATTGTATCTGGGGACATCAAGATGGAGTTTGGAATAGAAAAATGCGCCTTAGTCAACTACAAAAAGGCAAAGTAACGAGAACTGAAGAGATAAAGCTACCAGATGGGAGCAACATCAAACGCATAGATGAGACAGGATACAAATACCTGGGAATAATGGAAGTAGGGGATATAAAACACCAAGAGATGAAGGACACGATCAGGAAAGAATATATGCAGAGACTCAAGGCGATACTCAAGTCAAAACTCAATGGAGGAAATATGATAAAAGCCATAAACACATGGGCAGTGCCAGTAATCAGATACAGCGCAGGAATAGTCGAATGGACGAAGGCAGAAATCCGCAGCATAGATCGGAAAACCATGAAACATATGACAATACACAAAGCACTACACCCAAGAGTAAATACGGACAGACTATACATAACACGAAAGGTAGGAGGGAGAGGACTACTAAGTATAGAGGACTGCGTCAACATGGAAAACAGAGCACTGGGTCAATATCTGAAAACCAGTGAAGACGAGTGGCTAAAGAGTGCATGGGAAGAAGGACTAATAAAAGTAGACGAAGACCCAGAAATATACAGAGACAGGAGAATGACAGACAGAACAGAGGACTGGCACAACAAACCAATGCACGGACAATACATGAGAAAGACTAAAGAACTAGCCAGCGATGACACATGGCAATGGCTACAGAGGGGAGAGCTAAAGAAGGAAACTGAAGGAATGATAACAGCGGCACAAGATCAGGCCCTAAGAACCAGATATGTTCAAAGAACGATAGACGGAAATAACATCTCTCCCATATGTAGGAAGTGCAATACGAAAAATGAAAAACCATAAACCCACATAGCAAGTGAATGCCCGCACTTGCACAGAACCAGTACAAAAAGAGGCATGATTCAGTGGCAAAAGCCCTCCCACTGGAGCCTGTGCAAGAAACATCAGCTACCTTGCAGTAATAAGTGGTACGAGCACCAACCAGAGGGAGTGATAGAAAACGATCAGGCAAAGATCCTGTGGGACTATGGTATCAGAACGGATAGGGTGATACGTGCAAATAGACCAGACGTGACGTTGATTGACAAAGTCAAGAAGAAAGGTATCACTCATTGATGTCGCAATACCATGGGACACCAGAGTTGAAGAGAAAAGAAAGATAGGGAGAAAATTGGATAAGTATCAAGACCTGAAAATAGATAAGAATGGATTGGGATATGCCAGTGAAATCGTAACCCATAATCATAGGAGCACTAGCACGATCCCAAGATCCCTGAAAAGGAATCTAGAAAAACTAGAGGCTGAAGTAGCTCAGGACTCATGCAGAAGAGTGTGATCCTAGAACGGCGCATATAGTAAGAAAAAAGTGATGGACTCCTAAGGAGGCAGGATGCAACCCGGAACCCCACACTATAAATACCATCCAGTCGAATTGGAGGACTGTGATAGAGGAAAAAAAAAAAAAACAAAAAAAAAAAAATAAAAAAAAAAAAAAAATAATAATAATAATAATAATAATAATAATAATAATAATAATAATAATAATAATAATAATAATAAAATAATAATAATAATAATAATAATAATAATAATAATATGCATACTTTCCAAGCTTCGAGCTTCGGTATTTTGTACTTATTAAGTAACTGCTTCACTTACCTTTGAAATTCACTCAGGTGTTCAAGTCTCCGATTTCATTATTTCCTTGATCAGTCTGACTCTATCAGTTGATTACTGTAATAAGAAGTGTAGGCATTTCGAGTTATGTTGAAGTCCCTTCCAAGACAAGATGTTTATACTGAAAAGGCTCGGAAGCAGGTTTTATTTTATTGTTCTAATGTAGACTGCAATTAGCATTCATATATAATAGAATAAATAGATGGTTAAATCACACTGAAGGAATGTTCAGTATTGGAAGAACTAAGACAAAGAAATGCATAGTTGGCTATAATTATTATTATTATTATTATTATTATTATTATTATTATTATTATTATTATTATTATTATTATTATTATTATTATTATTATTATCATTATTATTGGTGAAGAAATTCAGTGATGTAAATGTAAATCTATATTGTAGAAATATATATTTGCATTTGCGCCAATGTGGATTTCTTCACTATTTCAGTGACTCGTGCTATTATTATTATTTTTTTTTTTGGGGGGGGGATGTGTTGGGTCTATCACAGTCCTCCAATTTATAGTGTGGGGTTCCGGGTTGCATCCTGCCTCCTTAGGAGTCCATCACTCATCTTACTATGTGCGCCGTTTCTAGGATCACACTCTTATGCATGAGTCCTGGAGCTACTTCAGCCTCTAGTTTTTCCAGATTCCTTTTCAGGGATCTTGGGATCGTGCCTAGTGTTCCTATGATTATTATTATTATTATTATTATTATTATTATTATTATTATTATTATTATTAGTCAAGCCACAAACCCAGTTGGAAAAGCTAGATACCACAAGTCCAAGAACCCAAAAAGGGAAAGTAGCAAGTACAGAAAAAAATACGGAAATAAAAGAGGGCATGATATGAGACAAATAACTAAACAGGGACAAACTTTGAAATAATTCTCACGTGAATCTGCTCAACAAAAAGATTATTATTATTATTATTATTATTATTATTATAATTATTATTATTATTATTATTATTATTATTATTATTATTATTATTATTATTATTATTATTATTATTATAATTAATTATTATTATTATTATTATTATTATTATTATTATTATTATTATTCAACAGATGAAGAACCTTAACCTTATTCATATGGAATAAACACACCACTGGGGCCATTAACTTGAAATTCAGGCTTCCAAAGAATATGGCGTTCATTAGGAAGAAGTCAGAGGAGGCAAAAGGAAACGCAGGAAGAAGAGATCTCTCATATTGATAAAGAACAAATCAAGTAATAAATTAATAGACTGAAATGTATTGAAATGTAAAGAGAATAGTATTACAGTAGTAATGCCCTGCAACATCGCTTGGACTTTTGAAATTCCAATTGAGCAACATCTTCAGGGAGACTTCTACACTCCAACGTTGTGAGATTGCAAGAAAGACTGGCACGTACTGATGAAAGACTGCATTTTTAAAGGAATAAAGGAAAGGAGCGTCACTTGATACAAACCCTATTTATATGTTGGATCCAGAATTATTCTCGACAATTCACTCACTAATACGAAGACTGGAAATGCCTGAATCTTGTAAGATTTCCAGCGCATGCGTAACAGCTCATACCAGAGTCACTGGGGAGTTGAGTCATAGGTGTGGGTAGTGTACGTAGGTTGGGGTGGGGGGGGGGGGGTGCGGTTGGGGGGAGGCTTGAAACTAGATGAAATGTCAAATTTAAAAAAAAATTGGAATTTAGGATGATATCGTAAGATAAATTATACTGTTTCTGTCCTTGATGTGACGTACTTTTAACAGTAGTGTATTAGCGTGGACAGGACATGGCTGTGAAGAATATGGAAGGTTGTGAAATGAATCATTTTGGGTGAAGGAAACAACTAGAAATTTTTAATTGTCAGACGAGGAAAGGTTCAAAGATACCATAGTTGTTGTAGGTGGGCTGGAATAAGCTAAGATGGTTTGGACGGGGAAAGAGAATGACAGGAAGCAGAAAATCGGAGTGACTGGTGTCTAGTCATAAAGGAGATGAGCTGATTTGGATCGATCTGCTGTAATAAAAATGGACGTTGAACGAACTGTTTGTTTTGTTCTTGAATAATAATAATAATATAATAATAATAATAATAATAATAATAATAATAATAATAATAATAATAATAATAATAATAATAATAATAATAAAGAAACAAATCCACCGTCATGTGAATGTACATATATTTAAAATAAATAATAATAATAATAATAATAATAATAATGGTCAAAGCAATCCACATTTATGTATTATATATATATATATATATATATATATATATATATATATATACGTAAATATAAATATATATATATATATATATATATATATATATATATTTATATATATATATATAATCTATATATATAGTACATATATATATATATATATATATATATATATATGTGTTATGTATATATATAATATATATATATATATATATATATATATATACATAATACTAACCTTTACATTAACAGCAATGTGGATTTCTCCACCATTTTAGTGACTCGTGTATTTACGAGAATTTCATGCATGATAATAATAACAAGAAACACGAGCTACCTTGCAGTAATAAGTGGTACGAACACCAACCTGAGGGAGTGATAGAAAACAATCAGGCAAAGATCCTATGGGACTACGGTATCAGAACAGATAGGGTGATACGTGCAAATAGACCAGACGTGACGCTGATTGACAAAATCAAAAAGAAAGCATCACTCATTGATGTCTCAATACCATGGACAACAGAGTTGAAGAGAAAGAGAGGGAAAAAATGGATAAGTATTAAGACCTGGAAATAGAAATAAGAAGAATATGGGATATGCCAGTGGAAATCGTAACCATAATCATAGGAACACTAGGCACGATCCTAGGATCCCTGAAAAGGAATCTGGAAAAACTAGAGGCTGAAGTAGCTCCAGGACTCATGCAGAAGAGTGTGATCCTAGAAACGGCGCACATAGTAAGAAAAGTGATGGACTCCTAAGGAGGCAGGATGCAACCCGGAACCCCACACTATAAATACCACCTAGTCGAATTGGAGGACTGTGATAGAGCAAAAATAATAATAATAATAATAATAATAATAATAATAATAATAATAATAATAATAATAATAATAATAATAATAATAATAATAACAATAATAATAATAATAAACAGGGTATCAGTAATACAAGCATATCTTCATAGATAACGTCAGACAAATAAAACTAATTAAACTATTGATCGGTTTAGACGAAAGTACTACATTCAGAAGAGAATAAAAAAAAAGTTGCAAGTCAAACTAAACGTAACCCAAGCAAGCAATTCCTGACCCACATCAGCGATGGCTATTCGGAACCTTTTGAAATAATTATATATAGATTTTCCCCAAGTGGTAAAGAGACGTAACCAGTCATTATCAAGACAAGCTATGAAATTGCTCGTGATAAAATGAGTGAATCAGTCCACTCAGCGAAAATTGCCTTTCGTGTGAAAGCACTATAGACTATGCTTGCCATAATTACTGCCCCGGACCACAGCCTTCCAAATCGTGATCTTCATTAAAGACAACTTCTCCAAAGTTCCAGAAGTCCATTATTCCTCACACTGCTGGACTGTGGAGGAGTCCCCCTGAGGATGTCGTGCAATTCGAACTTCTTCAAAAATTCAAGCGGAGATGCAATGCATTTCTACCCATATTGCTATTCTCCATGGATTTTAAGAAAATCTTTTTATATCTATTATTTTTTTATTTCTGTTTTGATAAGTGGTATCTCTTCTTTCTGTATTTCCCTTTACCTCCTCCTATGTCCTTCGAATGAACACACTATCATTTGGAAGCTTGAAATACGCAAGAAATATGAAAATGATATTCTGCGTATTGCGTCGTATCTAGCAAAGACGTTAATTAAGCGAGCATTTTGTGGTTTTATCCACGAGTAAAAAGCGATGCAAAACGGAAATAAAGAAAGAGAAAAATCAACTTTTAATAAAGAAGTAAAGACAAATAAAGATGGCTGAAGTCAATCAACATGAAACCAGATGACAAATTCGGCGTATTTCATTCTTTCTCTTGAGATTATTTTAAATATAAAAAAAACGATGCTAAACGGAAATAAAAAAAGGGAAAAATTTCAACTTTTATCAAAGAGTAAAGACAAATGGGGATAGCTGAAATCGATCAGCATGAAACCAGATGACAAATTCGACGTATTTCATTCTTTCTCTTGAGATGATTTCAGAAAGAGAGGAGGGTTACGATATGTGTTCATCATCAAAGCGCGGTTTAAAAAAGTGCTGATGCTGAACCTACCTTTATCACGGCACTCTATTTTTTTTTTTCTACCACCTGGGAGCTAATTCCCCTTTGTGTTGTATCACCAACACTTCCCATTGTTTAGAGAAGACACACGAGTACTTTTGTTTCTCTCTCTCTCTCTCTCTCTCTCTCTCTCTCTCTCTCTCTGTGGTTTTGTGAATGAAGCTTGGTAGAGCCATGGAGTAAAAGGGTGCGGCGTGTCTTTGAGATTTTACTTGGCCCCCCCCTTTCCCCGCCCCCTCCCCGCCCCCCCCCTCTCCTCCCCCTCCCCCTTCCCACCCTGCACACACCCACACCCATCAACTCTCTCTCTCTCTCTCTCTCTCTCGGAGTCAGCCGACGACTCGAATGACCAACAAAACGCCAGAGGTGGTTACCTGGATTCTTACTGCATTCCGAGCTTAGGCAAACGACCCTCCTCCTACCTCCTGCCTCCTCCTACCTTCTCCTACTACCTCCTCCTCCTCCTCCTCCTCCTCCTCCTCCTCCCTTCCTTCATCTCACTCCTCTTTTTCGGTGGTCCCCTCATACCCGTCCTACCACCCCTCCTAACCTGTTACTTCTTCTATTTCTTCTTCTTCTTCTTCTTCTTCTTCTTCTTCTTCTTCTTCTTCTTCTTCTTCTTGTCTCATTTCTTTACATTTTCCTTCCCCTTCTCCCCCATCGTCCTATCTCTCTCTTTTCCTTATCATCCTTCTGCCCCCCCCCCTCTCTCTCTCTCTCTCTCTCTCTCTCTCTCTCTCTCTCTCTCTCTCTCTCTCTCCATAGCCATCTGTGAACTTGTCTGTCAATAAGTCATATTTTTTTTACTGTAAAATGTTTCATTTATATAATTGATATATGAGATAAATAGATATGTTTCCGTTTCGATGTGTTTTTTTTTAATGCACTGCGTTCAAGTAAATACATACATATATATATATATATATAATATATATATATATATATATATATATATATATATATTTATATATATGTATGTATGTATGTATATATATACATAAATATTTCTGTATTATAAAGACACATATGTATATATACGTGTGTGCGTGTGAGTGTGTGTACATTAGAATTCCCTAATTACCATTCAAACGCATAAGTCACAAATCATGAAAGATATTCTCTCTCTCTCTCTCTCTCTCTCTCTCTCTCTCTCTCTCTCTCTCTCTCTCTCTCTCTCTCTCTCTCTGAAATGAAGTGATGCTGAACTAAGTTTATATATATATATATATATATATATCTATATATCTATATTAATATAGTATATAGATATATAAATTATCTGAGATGAACTTATTTGCCAAACGTATAGTGTACCAATGAAAGTAAAATGGCGAAGCCGTTTCAGGAATTCGAAAAATGTTAACTTGGATACTTGCGTCGATTTAGAAAGTAAAAGGTGTATGACTCCATCTCGGGCTGTTTTATTTATTTCCTAACCATCTCTCTCTCTCTCTCTCTCTCTCTCTCTCTCTCTCTCTCTCTCTCATTTGATTTGAAGGTATTTTTGATCTACGATAACTTGGTTTGCTTTTTGACGACCTGAAGGGGCACGAGCGTAAACAATAAGTTACGAGAATCACTATGCGTTGTCTCCAAGTCGTCCTATCAGCGTATTCCGAATATCGCAAGGAAAGCGAAAAACCCCTGGAATCCTGTGCATTCACTCTATCTCTCTCTCACACGCACGCAAATACACACACACACACACACAATTTAAAGCTAGTTACCACATTTGATAGCCTGTTTACTTTATGAAGGGGGTACGGCCGTACTCGATTTTCTCCTCATGATTTATATTTTAGGAATAAAATATAAATCTCTCTCTCTCTCTCTCTCTCTCTCTCTCTCTCTCTCTCTCTCTCTCTCTCACACACACACACACACACACACACACACACACACACTCAATTTAAGATAGTTGCCACATGTGATAGCCTGTTTACTTTATGAAGGGGGTACGGGCGTAGACATTTGTCGAAAAAACATTACATGATTTTCTCCACTTGATTTATGTAGGAATAAAAGATAAAAAAAAACGTTTAAAATGACATATTATGTTTCCTATATAAACCACAATAATGTAACGGGGCTTGCAATGCCTCTGAAGATGATAGATAATGAAAAATAATGGGTAATTGTCTTCTGCCATTAGAGTAAATCTGAAATTAAGAAAGACCAGCTAAAATTCTTAGCCAGTCGGAGTTTCTACTGTCACTTGACCGTGTATGGGAGAGCATAGTCTGACATTGTAATCAGAAACAGGAGAAGGCTTATATAGGAGGCTAATGATTATCGTGTCAAACGGTTTTTTTTGTTTTATATATATATAAATCTTAGTCGGGTGATGAACTGCAGCACAAGCTGAATCTCTCTCTCTCTCTCTCTCTCTCTCTCTCTCTCTCTCTCTCTCTCTCCTCCTCCAATCTGAAATACAATCAGCACATCTACGCCAGCTTAATTCCAACAGAAACTGGACACCACTGTAAACAATATAGAACGAGAAGCATCACTCGAATTCTCTTTTTAGTCCAAAAACGCCTCTATATCTGTCATTGTGATGAAACCGAAAGACACCAGTACAAGAAGTTTTGGTTGTTAGGTAAGACTAGTTATTATTTATTATTATTATTATTATTCAGTAGATGAAACCGTTCATATGGAACAAACCCACCATAGGTGCCATCGAATTGAAATTCAAGATTCCAAAGAATATGGTGTTCATGGAAGAAGTAAGAGGAAGTAAAGGGAAATACAGAAATGATGAGATTCCAGTTATTAAAAAGAATTTAAATTAATAGCTGAAATAGATAAAAATGTACCAAAATACAAGAACAGTACCAGGTTAGTAATGTATCACGTATCACGTTCAGGTCTCTGCTCAGCCGCTTTCTTTTCTTTTTTTTTTTTTTTTTTTGGAGGGGGGGTTCTTTTTCGATTTTCGTGTCACATTTAATAAAAATCTGTTCGACCTTGCCCTGTTGTTATTTTTGGAAGGTGCCCCAACGGTCATGTTGAATTACATGTGCTAATAATAATAATAATAATAATAATAATAATAATAATAATAATAATAATAATAATAATAATAATAATAATAATAATAATAATAATAATAATAATACCCTTATAAAAGGGTATATGAGCTCTACTGTGATTTGTTTTTTGTTTTTAATGAAATTTTACTTTTTTCTCGTCGAATACTGGATTTCCTGCTGGTGATCAAAGTGCTATATATGATTATGTTGCTTTTTAACTCTTATTCTGCATGATATATACTATACTATATATATGTATATATATATAATATATATGTGTGTGTGTGTGTGTGTGTGTGTGTGTATGTATGTATGTATATATATATATATATATATATATATATATATATATATATATATATATATATATATATATATATGATGTGTGTGTGTGTGTGTGTGTGAGAGAGAGAGAGAGAGAGAGAGAGAGAGAGAGAGAGAGAGAGAGAGAGTGCGCGCGTGGACATCATGCCACAGGTGAATAGCGTTCTTCTGTTCAAACATGAATTAGGCATGGGAAGATTTTGCCATTTTTATCTTTATCTATCTAACCACTGGGAATTTACCTTTCTTGTTTATGGAGCCCTTTATTCGTTTACTTATCTATCATACATAACACACCTGTGTGCGCGCGCGCAATCATTTTGGTCGCTAATTAAAAAAAAAAAAAGAATCTCAAGACCGAGGTCTCCTGGAAGTTCAGTTCCTCGAAAAACGTAAACAGAGAAAAATACTTATCTCCCAGACGTTCGCTACCTCACGGCGGCGTTTTGCAAAAAAGACTCCCAACCTTTCGCGAGAGATTTCCTAGACATCTAATCAGATAATCTAACTAATCTTATCCTTCCCATCTCCTCCTCCCCCTTCTCCTCCCCCTCCCTCCTCCCCCCACAATCATCCACGTGTCTCCTCGTTAGGCTACGTGTCTCCACTAATCACATGATGATGATAATAATTCATCAAAAACATTTCTTGCTTCGCCTCGTCATGTTGCTGCTGCCGCCGCCGAGATGGTCAAGTCGTACCACTCCTACATTCTTCCAGACGGACAGGAGCGATTTCTTATGATCTGGGAAGAAGAAGAAGAAGAAGAAGAAGAAGAAGAAGAAGAAGAAGAGGAGGAGGAGGAGGAGGAGGAGGAGGAGGAGGAGGAGGAGACAATAAATAAGGATGTTGGAGTACCTTAGGAGAAGGAATTGTGGGAGAAGCAGAGGAAAGATGATAGGTTGAGTAGAAGAACAAGAAGTGAATGAAGGAATGGAGAGAAAGGAGGAATAGCGCATGGAGTAATTGGGAGAGGATGAAATAGAAGAAGAAGAAGTAAGAAAGGAAGGAGGAAGAGGAGGAAGAGGAGGTGGTTAAGGATAACAGGAAGAGGGAAAAAAGATGAATTTGTATAAGAAGAAGAAGAAGAAGAAAAAGAAGAAGAAGAAATGGGAAACTAATGATGAAAATGAAGCAAAAAAGGCGAAAAGAAAACGAATGAGAAGGAAGATGCGGAAGACGGGGAAGGATAGAAATAAACGAATAACGAAATGGGGAGAGATAGAATGACAACGAAAGTAAGTATAAGAACTTGATAGAAGATAAAACATTACAGATAAACGTGGCGATAGAAACGAAGATGATGAAAATGAGGGCGATACGAGGGAAGAGGAGGAGGAGGAAGAGAAAAGGAGGAGGAGGAAGAGGAGGAGGAGGACCTGGATTGCCCTGAGAAGAAACCGACAATCCAGAGTTTCCGAGGCACTTGACCCAGACCCAGGAGGACGAGAGAAAGAGGACCT
Source organism: Macrobrachium nipponense (assembly GCF_015104395.2). Lineage (NCBI taxonomy): Eukaryota > Metazoa > Arthropoda > Malacostraca > Decapoda > Palaemonidae > Macrobrachium > Macrobrachium nipponense. Next base: position 93,007,463 of record NC_087205.1, on the reverse strand, counting down.
GCTGCTTATTTATGTCTCCAAGTTTCGATCCAGTATTGAAGACGGCCGTCCACACCCATGAACGAGAGACACCGAGATGGACGTCACATCCGGTTCATAAAGAGTGTCCCCCCAGTGTCCTGATAGGACGCTTCATTCGGCCTTTGACAGGGTCTTTTGACTGGCATATGTGCTGCTGCTGCCGGATAAATCAGTCATGATCTCTCTCTCCAAAAACTGATTTGTTTATATAAGTAGTTCATATATATATATATATATATATATATATATATATATATATATATATATTTATATATATATATATATATGTGTGTGTGTGTGTATTCATAATATATATATATATATATAATATATATGATATATATATTTATATATATGCTGGTATAGACCAGTTAAATCTACATCTATAACAACAATAGACTTATAGCAAGGAGCTCGTCTAGTTACAGACTGCTCTAGGAGCTAAAGCTCGTGCTGGTTTAAGGCCAGGTAAATCTATAAAAACATTAGATATGTAGCAAGGAGCCCTTCCAGTTACAGCTGCTCTAGGAGCAAGAGCCTGTGCTGGTATAAGGCGCCAGCTAAATCTATAACAATAATAGATTTATAGTAAGGAGCTCGTCCAGTTACAGGCTGCTCTAGGAGCAAGAGACCGTGCTGGCATAAAACCAGCTAAATCTATAAAAACAACAAATTTGCAGCAAGGAACTCGCCTGGTTGAATTATTCCAAAGGTGCTGCAAGGTAATGATGAATTCGAGATTCAGTCATCTCGGTAGTATAATACTATTGGGCGTTTTACCATCTTGTTTTCTTGATATCGATGGCCCAATGATATTCCTTTGACAAAGAGATGAGTATGACACCACTTTACAGGGAGACACAGAGACACTGGTAAATCATGTCAACTGACTTTTGGCATTTTTAGTGCTGCTGTACTGAATGAGATATTGTGTCATTTTTATCCCTTGTTGACAAATGCTGATGTCATAAGTTTCTTTCGTCACTCCTAGTGTTGGTGTTTAAGCTGTCAAGAATCTATTGGTGGAAAAGTAAATCCACAATAGTAAGTCTGTTTGATTTTGTAATTTAAAATACAAAGCAGAAAGCTTTCGATGACCTGCACGTCATCGAAAGCTTTCTGCTTTGTATTTCAAATTACAAAATCAAACAGACAAACTATTGTGGATTTACTTTTCCATTGTATTGACTCATGTGATTATGAGTTTTCTTGGGAATCTATTGGTGTTATAACGAGATGATTATAATTATCATTCCCCTCTTTCTATTTCCCAACATGTGAGTAATCTTCCCTGAGACGACAGGAATTCATGCGAAAATATTTTGCTGAAATCACTCCCCTTCATGGAAAGAATGTGACTGAAGTTGTCCGTTTTCATTAAGAGAGTTAGTGCATAGGTGGATGTTAGGATTTTTTATTTTCTATTTTATTTTATTTTATTTTATTTTATTTTATTTTATTTTGTATGAATTGCATGTTCGTGTAAGGGTCCTTTGTCGTAATCGTAAGTATCAATGCGAAGGATTCTCCCTGAATAACAAGTTTCCTAGTAATTATTATTAATAATATTTAGAAATGAACTCTATTCATGGGGAACAATCCCACAGGAGCCATTGCTTTGAAATTCAAGCTTCCTAAGAATATGGTCTTCATTAGAAAAACTAACAGAAAGAGATGGTTAATGCAGAAAGAAGAGATCGCTTATTAAAAAAAATGAATTAACAAATTAGTAAACCAAATGTTTCTTTTAGAAACTTTGAAACCTTAACTGTTAACCCACAAGCAATTAGTTTTATTGCGATTTTTCATTGATATTCGTACATTCTTCTTACTTAAAGTGCTCAAACATGTCATGCTTATGTGCGGCCTCTCTGTCTCGTTGATCGGTCTATGTTTTCCTATTTTTCAAGGTCCATTGGGTCTGCAGTTTATGCTTTCACAAACTTTCTTTAGCGCGCTTTCTATACTGTCCTGCTATCTCCTTGACACAATTCCTCTCTTTACTTTTTGTGGGATATATCCGCCTTTATCCAACTAAGTTCCATGATTTCAGAAAGTTTCTGTGTGGCCCCTTGTTCCTGAAATAATCCTTTTGGATACTCTCTCTCTCTCTCTCTCTCTCTCTCTCTCTCTCTCTCTCTCTCTCTCTCTCTGACACTGTTCCTCCCTTTACTTTTCCTGAGATGTATCCGCCTTTATCCAACTTAGTTTCATGATTTCCGAAAGTTTCTGTGGGCCCTTGTTCCTGAAATAACTCTTTTGTATAGTGTCTTCTCTCTCTCTCTCTCTCTCTCTCTCTCTCTCTCTCTCTCTCTCTCTCTCTCTCCTTTCTTAAACACTCAGTATTAAGCATGGTTCTGCTATTTCCGTTTTCCTCTGTGCAAATAGTGATAAGTGTTCATAGCCTTTCATGTTGGGTGTAGTTAAGTCTGCTTCAAAGTAGCTGGACTTTCTCTTTAGGTAGCGTATGTTACCCTCCTTTGAACAGACCCAAATTTATACATGACTCATTCGTGAATTGTTCTCAGATTAGGATAAGTTCCTACCCGCCATTTTTCTGTCTTCAGCTAATGTCACTGAGATATGATGATAATCACTGCTCCTGAGGTTTCTTGTATTCTGTATTCAGTCCTAGATGGATCGTAGTCAGACTTGGTCTTTCCGTAGGATCTGTTTAGACGTCCGTATCATTTGTTTCTGGGGTTGAGAATTCTCTTCTGTGTTTCCTGAAACAATCAACCTGCCAGGTTAATTTTTGATAGCATTCTCTTTTGTGGTTTATTCACCACAAGCGAAAGAATGAACACGCACACAAGCATACACACACAACACACACACACACACGTATATATATATATATATATATATATATATATATATATATATATATATATATATATATATATCTATCTATATCTATATCTATATCTATATCTATATCTATATATATATATGATATATATATAGATATATGATATAGATAGTAGATATATATATATATATATATATATATATCTATATTATATATATATATATATATATATATAATAGGATAGATGATATATATAATAAAGAAAATCATTCCCACGAATGACAATGTCCTTTGTCCATTCACAAATGAATAAATAATAAATAAATAGATAAATAAATCTTTAAAACTCCTCATGGCAGAAGACTGTCTTGTCCACCTCTCACAGTCATGACTACTGTATCTCGAATTTCCCCTGATGCCTTTACAAATCGCGGAGATATTTGTCCAATATTCTATGAAGAGACCGTCGTCACTTACACCAGCAGCCATCGTAATTCATTCTTACGGGAGACAACCGATGGTGCGAATGAGGAACTGGAAGAGCTGTTCATTATTCATGGCATTTTTCACTGGGATTGATAATTATTCATGGCGGTGCCCAGGCTCTCATGGGAATCGAACCCTCGCCAGTGGGTTGGTTCACTGGGCGGGAGAGAAGGTTCTTCATCTTCTGTTTTCATTTTGTCAGCTGCGCGGGAGATTTTGTTCAATGACGGTGGCATTTAAATTCATTCTCAGCGCTCAGAGTAGCTTAACTGTTCACCTGGTGAATATTAATACCACTATTTTTTTTTATCTTTTTGTGAAATAGACAAACAAACTTGTGTGAATGAAACTAACCAAATTATCATTATATGAGTTAAAAATTGTTGACAACACCGTATTGTTTCTCCCCGTAGGGGAGTAGTGCCGTCAGTGCACCTCGCATGATGCACAGTAGGCGTCACTAAAGGTTCTTTGCAGCATCCCTTCGGTCCCTGGCTGCAACACCTTCCATTCCTTTTACTGTACCTCTGTTCCTAGTATCTTTCTTCCATCTTGCTATGCACCATCTCCTAACAATAATATCATAATTTTACGCCTATCAATCCTACCTTCTTTTAATCTCATTTCCAGCGCTGAATGACCTCATAGGTTCCAGTGCTTGACCTTTGGCCCAAACTTTATATTCTAATCCATTCTGTGTTATTTCTTATTTACAGTAACGGACCCACTTTGACCGTGTCTGGCTCCTACGTCCTCGAGGACTTTGAACAAAAATCCCTGAAATTCATCTTTATGATTTTTCGATTGAACAGGTGTTGTTGTTTTTGATCGAGCTGGCTTTATGTCACCTGGGGCTCTTGCTCATTGAATGTAGTATCTTATCTATGATACAGTACAGAGATCATTTAGTCTTGATATACAGGTTAAACGAGTGCTTGGACGTTCCGATGTGGTATACAGATGTCAAAAGTTTAAATGGAAATACTTTCATATTCAGAAATTTTGATTTTATATGCATATGAAATGAACTAGTCATCAAATAACATTATATTTAGTTTTACAGGTGATGTATACTTGATACCCAGCTGATGTGATCCAGGTAACTTTTAATTTGCATGCAGATACTAGACTTGGTAAGCAGATTATGGTTTTAGATATGCAGATAATTTAGACTTGACATGCGTATTTGGGTATAGAACGTAGATTTGGTTAGTTCAAGCTTCACTTGAACTACAGATAATGTAAACTTGAAAAGTATACAAAACTTTGCATGCGATGAATGGTATTAGATGAATCTTGAAATGCAGACTGTAACTGGTATGCAGACAGTGTAGTACGTCATACAAGGAAAATCTAGACTTGGTATGCAATGCTACTATAAGACTTTTCCTCCTCCTCAGTCAATTGTGTTTAGAATTAGCATTAAGCGAATAAAAGAAGATGGTGCTGTGGTGTCTCCCTGACCAATAAATAACTAGAACGCAGAGCATCGAGTATATATATATATATATATATATATATATATATATATATATATATATATATATATATATATATATATACGCGAATTCCACAGGAAAATAATAGTCAGAAATCCAAGCGCTTTCGTCTTTACTAAGACATTGTCAAGGAGCTCCTCGACAATGTCTTAGTAAAGACGAAAGCGCTTGGATTTCTGACTATCATTTGCCTGTGGAATTCGCTTATTTATGAAGTCACGTGCATTTACTGTAATAAGCATATATATATATATATATATATATATATTATATATATATATATATATATACTCGGGGGACGGGGTTACAGTTTGCTAATCTGGGCGGCATATATGGTACACATATAATGCTCAGAACAGCTACCAAAATACTAAATACTAGTGATGTTTAAGTCTCAATACTTTAGTTTAGACCATTATCATCGCTGTATCTTGATATAGTCCGTACAAAGGTTAAGTCTCTCTCTCTCTCTCTATCTTCGTTTGTGAATGGAATTACTTGTTGCAACTGACAAGGATCAGTTCATTCAAGAATTACTATTCTCCATTTATTGTTTTCCTCACTGGAAATCGCAGTTGTGTTTGTGACAAACGAATGATGTATCCCGGTGTGCACGTGTACCATCGTAGTGTACTCTCTTTCTCGCTCTCTCTCTCTCTCTCTCTGTTTTTGCACCTGTTTCATTTGGTATGTTCCTTCGCCCAGAGAGCAACCCATTATCTTTGAGGTTCCCTCCTCCTCCCTCCCTCTCCCTATTCAACACCCCCTCCCATCACCCTCTCCCTCCCCCTCATATATGGAGTTTGAAACGCGTTTATTTTCTTATGGCATTGAGAGAGGCGTTTCGCTTAGATTTGTACTTAATGTCGCGTTGAAATCTCCTTGCCTAGTCGCTACTCCTGTTCTCGACCGTTATCCGTTATATTCGAGAGAGAGAGAGAGAGAGAGAGAGAGAGGGAACTGCACACATTCCCTTTATAGTAATAAAACGCCGCTTTTTCTCCATTTCCAGCATTTGCAACATTGCCAAAGACGGGCTAAAAGAAAACGACCACCGATCGCCAACCGATTCCAACGTCAGGACTCGAAGATGGGCGGAGGGTCTTTCATAAATATAGAATGGTTCGTTTCTCATTGACTTTTCCCATTCGGAGAGATACTGCCATCATGAGCGACTGACTGACTGTCTGTTCGGTCTGTCTTCTTCTTCCGTCGGACGGACGGTCAGTCTCTTGTTGAATCGGTGCGTTTTGTCACACAAAGTCTGCGCCGTCTTCGCACGGATTTCACTTTCTCCTTCTCGTCGTAGCCGAAGCCCGAATATATTCCTCCGAGACCAGAGCCCGCTGGGAGGGAGCGGCTGCAACGGTTTGTTTATGAATGGTTTAGTTAAGCCGAAGTCGTGGCGGCAGAGGAGGTTCGGGAGACCAGGACACAGGCGGCGGGGTCAGTTGGAGATCACATCTACCCGGCGGCCAAAGCGGCCATGTTTACAGACAGTGGAGACGCCTAGTGCCAGCCACAGCAACCATCGTCATCACACTTCCCACCGATAGACCTGCCCAAGATCCCCCCCCGAGACCCCCAAACCCTCCACGAAATTCCACCATTTTCCCTCTGTTGATGCCAAGGTATATTTTGGAAACTTTGTCGAGGCCAACCAACAACACCATGAAAGACGACGACCGAAGGAAGTGCGTCGGTCGCTGGAGGATGACAGGTGTGGTGGTCATACATCTGGCAGCCCAGTGCTGAACTTGACTAAGGAAGACTGTGACTGAGAGAGAGAATTGGCTCCATCGCCCATTGGTAGCTCCGGACGGGTCTGTCTGTGGCTGTGTACATGTGGACGGTATTGCAGCAGGAAATTCCGTGTGTGCGTGTGTTTGTGTACACTGTTGGAGGGTGTGAACATTGCTCTGACGATCCAGCAGTTCATCACAGTGCCTTGTCAGGATTAGTTAGTGTGTTGTGTGTTTCGTAAGAAGATGATTTTGAAGGACTTCCCTCACAAAACTGTACAGGTAAGAAGTTGCCCTGTGGAGTCACTCTTACAACCTCTCTCTCTCTCTCTCTCTCTCTCTCTCTCTCTCTCTCTCAGCCGTCCCTTCTCACTTGTGGACAGTTCTGTCAAATTACATGACTCACTCCAGAGGGCAATATGTCATGTGTAGTAAATCAGCTGTGAGCCTTGTTGACAAAGTGATGGACAGACATGTAGCTGGCCATCCTTCAAAATCAGCTGGAAAGTTTGCCACCGAAATAACAGCTGACAGCAAGCGATAGCTTAGCACACCTGTCTTTTAGGGGGGCGTCCCGTACCTCCATTGTTTTAAAAGACAATCAGATCCGTAGGGTCCATTCTTCGTGGCATTCTGCAGGGTGCACCTTCATTTCGAAGCTTTGGCCGACCATAGTCCAGGTTTCACAAATCACGTAATTAATTTCCCGAGTGGCCTCAAAGGAGGGGGAGGAGGAGGAGGAAGAAGGGGGAGGGACGTTAGAGGTTAAGCATGAGTGGGGGTAGAGTAGGGGGGAGGGTATTATTGAAGAGCAAAACACAACACCTCAATACCGTAAAGTGGGTATCGGAAACTTACGGGCAAATGTTGCATTATTTTCAGACTCCAGTAACAATACAGGTGTGATTCGCGTTTACATATTCTTATTTCATAGGGCATGGCATCTAGTCGATGACAGGTGTCATGAATGACAGGTGTTTTTCTGCCTTATGATATGCACGTCAGCACGAATCGCGTCATTTGTGATACAAAGCCATCTCTCGAGAGATTTTTAGCTTGGCGTTCATTTTCCAGGCATTTTTTCTCAAATATAAGTAACTGTCTCTCGCCCTCCCTCTCACTCTTTCTCTCGCATTCTCTCTCCCTCTTTCACTCGCCTTCTCTCTCCCTCTTTCTCTCTAGCTATGAGAATAACGTCGAAGTGAACAGAGTAAAACCAAAACTTTGGGTTCTTTGTGGTCCTTGGGATCAGCGAAGTAGGAAGTTTCCCGAAATGACTAAAGACGGCGTTCAGTGAATCTTGTCTACCCTCTCCTTCAGTTGAGCAACGTCCAACGTGAAATAATCTCCTGCGCTGGTTCTGGTCAACATCCAGGCACCTGTGAGACGATTTAGTAGACTCGTCGGTCGATTAGACAAGGATCGTATATGCAGACATAGTCACATGTATGAAAAGGTGTACTAATGCTGGCACGTGCAAGTCTAACCACCATTGCTAAGTTACGAAGCTACGTTTAAAAAAAGGCGAAGAAATAATCCCACGTCAGTTGATATTTTCATTAAGTCGGAAATGAAACAGACGGGCATTAATAGCAGTCACTAAAACTGTACTATATTTTACCTTGAAATACATCACAATTAAAAGATCAACGCAAACAAAAATTAATACTATCGCCATTTATAATTACCGTCATGATATTAATAAAAAAAAAATTCTATTGTCACAATCGAAATGTATACAAGGTCACGCACTCACACACGCACACACGCAGACATGAAATGTCATTGTAACTGCTTCCATTTCAGAAGCTCTTTTGTATGTCCTGTTACGAGACGTGCAGTCGTCCATTTAAAAATGAAATAGTCTTTATTCATCTGTCTTTACGTGAGGTATTTGTCATCAACTTGTATTTATAGAGATGGTGTATAAGGAAGATGGAGTATCTTTTGAGCGTGGTGTAGAATGACAATAGTCTGTAGAGGACGTATGCAATAACCGTTACTCTTGTTTTTGTGTGTGTGTGATTTTGTTTTTTTGTTTTTTGTATAGTTAATTGTCTCGGAGGCATTTTTTTCTGATAGGTTAACTTAGACTTTTTTCATTGAAGTAGTTGGACGTCATGCATGATTATCAATCATTATTATTATTATTTTGCCGCAAATATTACTTCGGTCGTAACACGTTTAAGTTTTAATAAACATTTCCTGCTCTTGTTTTGGGCACTGTACGCGGTTGCATTTTTTTATTTATTTATTTATCTTTTATTTATTTTATTTATTTATTTATTTTTTATTTTTGCTTATTTCGCTTGTCCTCTGTCCGTTGGGCATCAAGAAGACAGCCACCTTAGGAGCAGCAGTTATTTAAGCAATGCTTTTGATATTTAAAAAAAAATTAGTTTAAATGCGGCAGTGGAGTACTACCTGATTAATTTATGTAGTCTGTTCTGATTCTCCTGCTATCTCCTCCATTGCACTATCAATTGTCCTGTCAGCATCGTGGGAATAGGATGCAAAGGAGTCTGGGAGTTCTCGAGAAAAGCCAAAATGACTATTTGTCGAGGGTCTTTGCCTTTTTGTCTTCGCCCTTAGGAAGTTACTGAGGTTTTCCGAGCGGCGTTACAATGATTAGAACAAAGGTGGGCATCGTATGCAGTGAAGTTCTTTGCCCTTATGGATGTCATCACAGTACAAGAATACTTTTTACTAAGTGGCGTTCTGTTCTTCTGTCAGAACTGTGAACGCTGCATGTACGACATCTTAAAAGTGAAGGAATCCTTTCATCAGGAACCAGTTGCAGAAGAGGTGAACTTCCTGTGTTGTTTTAAAGCTATTCGTCTTAAAAAAAAAAAAAAAAAAAAAAAAAAAAAAAAAAAAAAAAGACAAAAGCACATTAAAATTAGATTTCTGGTGATAACAAGTTCACTCTAAACGTGGTTCGGAAATCACGTAAAGCCGATGGTCCCGTTGCTGAATAACCACTGGTTGCATGCAACGTAAAAAAAAAAATCAAAGTAAGAGTGAATCAACTTGAAAATAAAGTTTCTGTTCTACGCCTGATTTTTGCACTTAGTGGCTGATGCTGGTTCCACCTGCGTCTGCAGAGGTAGAATTTGTTCTTGCACTTGTACAGGAAGACTTTGTTCTTGCACCTGTCTTTGCACCTGTATGCCTATTATTCTGGAATCTTTTATAAATATATTTACATTCCAGGAACTGAGAAAGCAAGTGTGTAGCAAGATTTCAGAGAGTCATCTTGAAATGTTGACCTGCGATGATGTACTTTTGCTTTTGCAAAAATAATTCCCAAACAGAATTTAATCTGCCCTTTAGTTCTAATCCATGAAGAATGTGAACAATTAAGAATGTGAAGAAGAGTTGAGGAGAAGCAATGCCACTTGATAAATAAAAAGAGCTGAAACAATACCGGGAAAGAGTGAGGAGGAAAGCAAGAAAGGGAATCAGAATGCAATCTTGTTCTGTACTGAATTGAAGATGAAATGTAATTGAAATTCATAAGAAATGGAAGCTGCTGAAAGTGTCTCACAGTACCTGATATGGTTGAAGATACATACAAGAAAAGCAAGCAGACTGCTCGAAGGTGCTGGACAGACTAAGTAAATAAAATGAAACCAATTTTTGAAAATTTGAAGTCTTAAACTTAAATTGTTTTCCTGGCGATGATGTCGAATAATTTACACTTATTACGTGCATATATATATATGTATATATATGTATATATGTACTATATATATATATATATATATTATATATATATATATAATATATATATACTATATATATATATATATTATATATATATATTATATCTATAATCATATACATGTAGATAAAAAGCCCATAAAACACTATTTTAACGTTGCAACCATATATTTCGAGCACTTCCTTCTGTGCTCCTGATCACTGGTAAAATATGGACTTAGGATGTCTTACTAGAGTATATATACAAAACATATGTAGGTATTGTAAGACATCCTATGTCCATGTTTTACCATTGGCTCAGGAGCACAGAAGGAAGGTGCTCGAAATATATGGTTGCAACGTTAAAATAGTGTTTTATGGGCCTTTTATCTTCATATTTTACTGTTCTATTGCCGTAAAGAGACATTCATATATAAATATTATATTATATTATATATATATATATATATATGTATATATATATATATATATATATATATATATATATATATATATATATATATATATATATATATATAAAATATATATGTATATATATTTTTATATGATATATATATGTGTATACGTGTATGGCCAACATCTGGATCGTTATGTTGAAGCCTTAGTCTGAAGACTGTATATGACAATAACCTTTATTTTATACCTCATACCCTTTCTGAATGAATTGAATTGCACTGCGACGATGAACCAGCAAGGGATGACACGTATAGGGTTCAGGTTAACACCTTGTTCCCAATCAAAGCTCTACTCTATACAACCTTAATCACTGAAATACTCTTCTTGCTTTGACCTCGTAGGTCCCAGTGCTTGGCCGTTGGCCAGGATTCTGTAGTATTTTCCATTCTTTCAATATTAATTGTCCAAGGTAATGGAAAACATGAATTTGTCATGTGTACTGAGAGCTTCAGCTGAGAGTTTGTACTGAGAACTTGTATTGAGAGCTTGTACGGAGAGCTTGTACTTGGAGGTTGTATTGAGAGCTTGTACTGAGAAGTTGTACTTATAGTTTGTACTGAGAACTTGTAATTATTTAGTATTGAGAGCTTGTACTTGGAGTTTGTGCTGGGAGTTTGTACTGAGAGTTTTCTTGCTGGACAACTGCTAGGTTTCGCCGAAGTGGCTATCGGGGAGAATCCTGCAGAGTAACGTATTCTCTCCGGATGACAGGACAGTACAACAAGGCCTGATTTATTCAAGTGTTGGACGTGATTAGTGTCTATATGCTACAGTGGCGTTGGCTTCCCAGCAGCTTCCAGTGACGATTGGCGAGTGATTGATGAATTCATTCATGTGAAACGGCGGTGCAACAACAGCAGCAGCAGATCGAAGAGATCTTCCTTCTGCTTCGGAAAGAAAGTTCGAGGTCGGATGGAGGGGTTCGTTCGGAAGAAATTATGGATCATGTCAAGATTAACGAACCCACTATTTGTCAAGAAAATATTATACCACAGACATACTACTGTGGATTTGCTTTCCCAATAATAATAATAATGATAATCTCGGATCATGTCAAAATCAGCGAACCCACTACTTGTCAAGACAATATTATACCACTTTGATTTGTGTGTATATATATATACACACACAAATCAAAGTGGTATAATATTGTCTTGACAAATTATGCGTTCGCTAATCTTGATATGGTCCGAGATTATCATTATTATTATTATTGGAAAAGTAAATCCACAGTAGTATGTCTGTTCGAGTTTCTTAATCTGACAAGGAGGACCGTGCAGGTCAATCGAAAGCTCTCTGCTTTATATATTTTAAATAACAGAATCAAACAGACATACTACTGTGGATTTACTTTTTCATTTTATTGACTCATGTGAGTATGAGTTTTCTTTGAATTATTATTATTATTATTATTATTATTATTATTATTATTATTATTATTTTTTTTTTTTTTTTTTTTTTTTTTTTTTTTTTTTTTTTTTTTTTGCTCTATCACAGTCCTCCAACCTTCGGACTGGGTTGGTATTTATAGTGTGGGGTTCCGGGTTGCATCCTGCCTCCTTAGAGTCCATCACTTTTCTTACTATGTGTGCCGTTTCTAGGATCACACTCTTCTGCATGAGACCTGGAGCTACTTCAGCCTCTAGCTTTTCTAGCTTCCTTTTCAGGGATCTTGGGATCGTGCCTAGTGCTCCTATGATTATGGGTACGATTTCCACTGGCATATCCCATATCCTTCTTATTTCTATTTTCAGATCTTGATACTTATCCATTTTTTCCCTCTCTTTCTCTTCAACTCTGGTGTCCCATGGTATTGCGACATCAATGAGTGATACTTTCTTCTTGACTTTGTCAATCAACGTCACGTCTGGTCTATTTGCACGTATCACCCTATCCGTTCTGATACCATAGTCCCAGAGGATCTTTGCCTGATCGTTTTCTATCACTCCCTCAGGTTGGTGCTCGTACCACTTATTACTGCAAGGTAGCTGATGTTTCTTGCACAGGCTCCAGTGGAGGGCTTTTGCCACTGAATCATGCCTCTTTTTGTACTGGTTCTGTGCAAGTGCCGGGCATTCACTTGCTATGTGGTTTATGGTTTCATTTTTCGTATTGCACTTCCTACATATGGGAGAGATGTTATTTCCGTCATCGTACTTTGAATATATCTGGTTCTTAGGCCTGATCTTGTGCCGCTGTATCATTCCTTCAGTTTCCTTCTTTAGCTCTCCCCTCTGTAGCCATTGCCAATTGTCATCGCTGGCTAGTTCTTTAGTTTGTCTCATGTATTGTCCTGCATTGGTTTGTTGTGCCAGTCCTCTGTTCTGTCTGTCTTTCTCCTGTCTCTGTATATTTCTGGGTCTTCGTCTACTTTTATTAGTCCTTCTTCCCATGCACTCTTTAGCCACTCGTCTCACTGGTTTTCAGATATTGCCCCAGTGCTCTGTTTTCAATGTTGACGCAGTCCTCTATACTTAGTAGTCCTCTCCCTCCTTCCTTTCGTGTTATGTATAGTCTGTCCGTATTTGCTCTTGGGTGTAGTGCTTTGTGTATTGTCTTTGTTCCTGTTTTCTGATCTATGCTGCGGAGTTCTGCCTTCGTCCATTCCACACTATTCCTGCGCTGTATCTGATTACTGGCACTGCCCATGTGTTTAGGCTTTTATCATATTTCCGGCGTTGAGTTTTGACTTGAGTATCGCCTTGAGTCTCTGCATATATTCTTTCCTGATCGTGTCCTTCATCTCTTGGTGTTTTATATCTCATTATTATTATTATTATTATTATTATTATTATTATTATTATTATTATTATTATTTAGGAGCAGCCCAACAGGCGCTACAGTCAACATTCTTATTCCATTGGGACGTTGCGGCTCTATCACACTAAGACATTTTCGACCTAAAATAAAGACAAAAACGAAAACTTAAAAATTTTGTTTTTCCTCTATTTTAGATCTAAAATGGTTCAGCGTGTTAAGGTCAAAACGTCCCAATGGAATTAAAAGGAGGAGCAGATTCTTGGAGTCAATCTCTAGCTATTATTATTATTATTATTATTATTATTATTATTATTATTATTATTATTATTATTATTATTATTATTATTATTATTATTATTATTATTATTATTAAGAACATGAACCCTATTTATACGGAGCAAGCCCGCCACAGGGACCAATGACTTGAAATGCAGGCTTCCAAAAAATCCGGTGTTCGTTTGAAAGGCGTTACATTAGATAGTAAGCAATACAGAACGAAGAAATCAGATATTAGGAAAAATGCCGAGGGAGACATATATATATATTCAAAATTTTATTTTATTTTCACATTGGTCGAAGCCGTTCATTAACTAAATAACATTGTTTTCCATCGCGTGTTCTCGATTATTATATGACGTACTCCTAGGTTTGAGTTAGAAAGCTAATAGCGTTTGGTAGAAGCGACATTTCGTCCAATAGCAGTTTTCAAAAGACCCACAGCTCAGTAAGAATGCTGTGTAGTTTTACTGTGTTATGACAGATATAGATATTCAATTATGTCTGATAAATCTGACAAGTTAGGTCAAAGGGGACCTTTTCTAATCATGATTTTGGCTGATCATAACAACAACTCAAATTTTGAGTGACTTTTTTTTTTTCTTTTTTTCTTTTATCGCCAGCACGCATTGATGGCAATGACCAATCGGTGTCATTGGACGGTTGAGGAGCTGAGGAATTTCTACAAGAATAGATGGTGGTTAAAGAGCTTACGTGTACTCTGGACAAAGACTTGTCACTATTATGAGGGATTCAGTCTTGTCACTGCTGACTTCAATCCTGTCACTGTTGTGAGGGATTCCATCTTGTAACTGTTATGAAGGCTTCAATCTTGTCACTGCTATGAAAGCTTCCATCTTGTCACTGTTATAAAGGCTTCCATCTTGTCACTGTTATGAAGGATTCTATCTTGTCACTGTTATGAAGGATTCCATCTTGTCTCTGTTATGAAGGATTCCATCATGTCACTGTTATGAAGGATTCCATCTTGCCACTGTTACGAAGGCTTGTTAGCCTTAACGTTTGTGGTAGGAAAGGTTTTGCATTTATTTTCCCAAAGAGAGTAATTAGGACATGGGACGAAAGAGCAGCACTAAGCCATTGTTGTACTTGAAACTAACAGATGTCTTAAGTGTATTCTGCTTTGGCCCCAGAGCTGTACCTACAGAGCACACCATCAGTTAGGTGAGACGTTACATATTTTGGCATGTTACTGAGAAATGGTGAAAACTTCATTTTCCCAGAAACATCCTGGTTCCTAGTCGGACACCTTCGGGGGGAATTCGGCAACAACTGCGTGTGCTCACCTCAGTTTCAGACAGAACTCTCAAGTGACCGTGTTTTTAGGTTTATCAGTGCGCTTGGTTTGAAGGGAGAATTCGCTCTTAAGATTTATTTTGTCAAAATGCTGAGGTGATATCTTAGCGTTTCGGATGCTGCCTAGTTACAGGGTCCTGTAACTAGGCAGCATTTTGACACCTTTTCTCTCTCTCTCTCTCTCTCTCTCTCTCTCTCTCTCTCTCTCTCTCTCTCTGTGCTCAATTCTTCAAGGTCATCTTCCACAACGTTACTTCAGGTTGTATATGTCATAGAGCAGAGGGACAGTTAAAAAATGTACAATGGAGTATGACAGAATTAAAAGGCCACCAAACAGAAGACATTATTATAACAGAGGTTACAACGAAGCGAAATTGAGAACGGGCTGGAAGGTCAAATTAGTGTGTGTATATATATATATATATATATATATATATATATATATATATAGTGTGTGTGTGTGTGTGTGTGTGTGCGTGTATATATATATATATATATATATATATATATATATATATATATATATATATATATATATATATCCAACGATAAATTCCTTTTCTCCTCCATTGAAATTCCTTTTAAGTAAAATGTCATCATGCATACGTATGCTTCGACGTAGCAGAAGTCTCTTTCATAAGCTCTTTTGCGATCTCTTTTGTAACCTCTGCTGTAGTACCCTCTTTTGTAACCTCTGTTATACCCTCTCCTGAGTTTAGCACGAGCACACAGGAACTGACATACCAGTGATAAGGGAAATGCCATAACCCAGAGCACACTGTTCCCTCTTGTGAGGGCTTTTAAACGTCAAGTCGTACGTGCCTTTGTTGGCAACACGAAGCGGGCTTGCGTGCGCGCACGTGTGAATGTGTGTGTGTGTGTGTGTGTGTATGTGTGATAAAAAAACATTAAGATCTCTTCCCCCCAGACTTGAGGTATTTCAGAACTTCCGTTCTCCTCTTTGTTTTTTTTTTTTTTTTTTTTTTGTTTTTTTTTTTTTTTTTTGTGCGTTGACCAGCAGTTTTATCCATTTATATACACACTCACACATGTGTGTGTATATATTATATATATATATAATATAATATATATATATATATATATATATATATATATATAAGAAATTAATGTATTTATTTATTTTTCAGGGAAAATTCTGACAATCAGTCCCGTTGAAGTTATCGTAAATTTTAGAATAAAACATAAATACTATATGGGTATTTTTTCCTCTTTCTTGGTCAAATTTCTTACTGATCTATTTGCTCACTCTCACTCCTTCGTCTGCGGCCTTATTGTGACCCTATGACAGGCAGCAAGCATCCGACCTCTCCTCGTCACTCTTTTCTCATTTTCTCACAATCTGTGCATGTTTTAATTTTCAAGTTTCCAGTTTATAGTGTTTTCTTCACAATCTCTGCATCTTTCCAGTTTCCATTGTTTTCCTCACAATCTGAGCATCTTCCATTTCAAGTTTCCATTATTAACATCACAATCTAAGCATCTTTCTAATTTCCAGTTTCCAGTGTTTTCTTCGCAATCTAAGCATCTTTCCAGTTTCAAGTGCTTTCCTCACAGTCTAATCATCTCTCCAGGTTCCATTGTTTTCCTCACAAACTAAGCATCTTAACTGTTTCCGGTTTCCAGTTTCCAGGACTTTCATCACAATCTAAGCATCTTTCCTATTTCCAGTCTCCAGCGTTTTCCTCACAATAAAAACATCTTTCCACTTTCTAGTTTTCAGTCCATTCCTCACAATCGAAGCATCGTTCCAATTTCCAGTTTCCAGCACTTTCCTCGCAATCTAAGTATCTTTCCAGTTACTAGCGCTTTCCCCACTATCTAAGAATCTTTCCAGTTACCAGCGCTTTCCCCACTATCTAAGTATCTTTCTAGTTACCAGCGCTTTCCCCACTATCTAAGTATCTTTCCAGTTACCAGCGCTTTCCTCACTATCTAAGCATCTTTCCAGTTACCAGCGCTTTCCCACAATCTAAGTATTTTTCCAGTTACCTGCGCTTTCCCCTTAACCTAAGTATCTTTCCATTTACCAGCGCTTTCCCCACTATCTAAGTATCATCTAAGTATCATTCCAGTTACCAGCGCTTTCCCCACTGTCTAAGTATCTTTCCATTACCGTCTGTTTCCCCACTATCTAAGTGTTTCTCCTCCCGTTACTAGCGATTTGGCTTTTTTCCCCACAATCTAAGTATCTTTCCAGTTACCAGTGCTTTCCCAACCATCTAAGTATCTTTCCAGTTACCAGCGCTTTCCCTGCTATCTAAGTAACTTTCCAGTTACCAGCGCTTTTCCCACTATCTAAGTATCTTTCCAGTTACCAGCGCTTTCCCACTATCTAAGTATCTTTCCAATTACCCGCGCTTTCCCCACAATCTAAGCACCTGTCCAGTTTCCAGCGCAGGTGATCTAACCTGGATTGTATGTCTCACCCCCTTTGCTCTAAAATCAAGGCGTTCTGGTTTGTAGGACTGACTTGCTTGGTAGCAGATTCCAGGGATGTCCTTTATATGCAGCAAGGTCAGTAGAATATCGGAAATTGCAGAAGGAAACTGTTGCCATTTATGAATGCCGTAAGGTCTCTCTGGGGTGGTTATGGGGTCGGGGGTTAGGGGGATCAGGGTTGGCCCGTTTTTTTTTTTTTTTTTTTTTTTTTAGATTCATGAGGTTATCTGATTGAATGACGAGAAGAGAGAAGTATTTTGATTTTCATTATGACCATCATTCTTAATATTGCTATTTTTGTTATAAAAATCCACAAGATTAAAGTTTATCAGTATGTAGAGAAACATAGACATTCGAACGCCCGAACGGTGTTCCTCATCAGTGTAGACGTTAAAATGACGTTAAAATTACATTTTAACGTTTACTCTGATGAGGAACACCGTTCAGGTGTTCGAAAGTCTATGATTCTATACATAGTAATACACTTTAATGTATAATTGTGGATTTTTTATAACACTGTTCTTCACGAGACTGTGAATTTCTTAACATTGCTATTTTTAACATTAATGTTGTAGTTTTCGATCATTTATGGTTGATTATTTTACTCTTAGCAGTTTTAACGAGTATATTCTTCTATAAGTAAAAATGGAGACTCATTAAATGATGCAACGCATTTAAAATATATTGAAACGTCTCGGTCATGCGTAGAATTTTATTTTAATATGGATTATACATGTTTCTGCAAGTAAAATCAAAAGGGCTTCAAACTACGAAGGCTTTTTTTTTCTGTGCTTCCCATGTAGTATATAGAAACCGGCCCCCGCCCCCCAACCCCCACTCTCGATCAAAATAAATAATGCTTGTATACATAGTTTAAGGATTATATACGACATTTACTTATTAACCCCCAATAAGTTATGACTAAAGAGAAAAAGTCAGCCGTAGTATGAATCATTTTCCTCGCTTGTCGTATTTCTGATGAAAACTTTTATTTATTTATTTATTCATGATTTAATAAACACGAGATTGCCTTTTTTTTTTTTTTTTTTTGCCAGATGAAAAAAAAATTCACCCGACCTCATACTCGAACGATCGGCATACAGGACAGTCTGTTGTCTGACATGGCCCTGTTAAGAGTGCCCTCAGTTGTAACTGCCACTGCGAACGGACAAATTAACAGACAAAAATTGTGATGGCTGGAACGTCGTTGGTGAGAGAGTCATGTCACCGTTAAAATCTGCTATGGAAGCAGGAGAGGCGTTTTGTCATTCTTGCTCAGTCGAGTTTTGAAATGTACCTGTGAAGGTTTTTCTTCGAGATGTAACCGAATGCGGGACCTTTCCCTGAAAAAAAAGTGGGACGCCATATCCCGAAAATTAACCATAGAATTTTTTCTTATTAATGTCATTACGTTTTCCCTCACCCAAATTACGATAGCCATATTAATGAAACCTAACATACCCCAACCCAACCTAACCTAAACCTAACCTACCTAACCTAACCTAGGGGCGGGCATCGCAAAAAATAAAAAAAATAAAAAAAAAACAGGGCTGGTGCAATATTAGCATACATCTAAATGCATATAATATATTATAATATATATATATATATATATATATATATATATATATATATATATATATATATATATATATATATATATATATATATATATATATATATATATATACGTATATACTTATATTACCATAAATTCATCTCCTTGGAAACAGGTCCTCTTTGCGCTATAAGATCAGTTTAAAGAATTAGGAAGCAGTAGTATTAGAACAAGAAAAATAAAAGAAGCACCAGTATTTATATACCAAATGAAACCACATCACCTTAAGCATCTAGCGCCGAGTCTTCTAAAAATAGAGCGATGGTGTGATTCAAGCCAGTTACCAGTCTGCAGCTTCTTAAATGGCTATAGCTTGATATGGCTGGTGGCTCACTGCCATTTGCAGAATGAACAGAGAGAGAGAGAGAGAGAGAGAGAGAGAGAGAGAACGAGAGAGAGAGAGAGAGATTATTTTAAAGAAAGGAGAGAGATTATTTTTAAAGAAAGAGATAGGGGGTCATGGGTGTTCTTTTTAAAGGATGAGAGAGAGAGAGAGAGAGGGGGGGGGTGTTGGGTTCTTTTTAATGGAAGAGAGGGAGAAAGTGAGAAAATTATTTTCAGAGCGGTTATTTTTATAAAGAGAGATAGACAGAATTATTTTCGGATTTTCGGAGCGGTCATTTTTAAGAGAGAGAGAGAGAGAGAGAGAGAGAGAGAGAAAGAGAGAATTTTTGGAAGTACTGAGAAGCTGATGAATACAGAGCTTCTTCCCGAGGTATATAAACGGTGTTCTTAAAGATGACGTTGTGGCATTCCTCATGGCGAGTTACTTTGGCACGTGGGGGGTTGCAGATTCATTTTAGTATATCTGTGAGATCAGGCTGAGAGATCTCGGAATAGAGCAGCTCAATCAATGTGTGGTTTATTTTCGCTCCGACTCTGATGTTTTGTGTACCTTTGTGCCTCAGATAAACATTATTCTTATTGCTTTGGCGCTCGTGTTTCACTTGCTCAAACAGCTAAGGTTTATTACTGGTTTGTATCTCAGATAAACCTTATTCTCATTGCTTTGGTTTTCGTATTTCGTTGGCACCCATCACGCATGCGCCAGACGGCCAAAGTTTCATTACTGGCTTTATCAATTGTTTTTTTCAAGGTCATCTTTTTGACATTACGATTAATGTTTTTTTTTTTTTTTGGTTCAAGGTAGGCTTGTTGACATTACGATCATGACTTCGATACGAGTTTGTAGTGAAAATTTGTATTTTACCACTGTAATTGACTTACTAAATTCATATTACGTTTGTTTCGCATTGAATGAAACCTGTATATAGTTTCCCCTCTGTTTTAAAGGGACCGAAAAAAGGAATTTCTATTCTGTAGGTTTTATGATTTCGTTTTGTGTGACCGAATTTTTTTTATTTTTTTTTTTATCTTTTTTTTTTATTGTCCTTCAGATTAAATGTATTCTGATTTGAAGACGAGCGAAAATGGGGGATTGGGCTTACCTTTAATATTAACTCGTAAATTAACCAGAAATATTAACACTGAAACGCCACGTAAAACCAACCCTGTATTATGTCTTGGGCCTCATAGTGACCCATTCTGTCTTGGCACCTACCTGCTGAGTATCACGCTCGAGTTTCAGTAGCCTGTAATTGGCCTGAGTATGAATTATTCTCATTTTTTTACATACGGGAATAGATACATCTGTACCGCGTAGAGGGGTAGTGTCGTCAGTGCACTTTACGCGACGCACTGTAGGCATTGCTTAAGGTTCTTTGCAGCCCGTCCGTTTGGTTCCTAGCTGCAACCCTCTTCATTCCTTTTACTGTACCTCCGCTCGTATTCTCTTTTTTCCATCATGCTTTCCACGCTCTCCTAACAATTTTTCTAACCTTTTTACTCTCAATTTCGCTTTCAGCGCCGAATGACCTCATAGGTCCCAGCGCCTGGCCTTTGGCCTCAATTCTGTATTCTATTATAATACTTATGACGTCACTAACTTAAGAGTCCGATGTCACTGGGCTGATCTTTGACATCACTGATTAGAGTCCTGTACTAATTAATGAAGCTAGTTCCTCGCTGGACGAGTGGTTTACGCGCTGGCCTACCGATTCGGCAGTCGTGAGATCGATTCCCTATTCTGCCAACGAGGAATCAGAGGAATTTCTTTCTAGTAATTAGAAATTAATTTCTCGGTATCATGTGGTTTGGATCCCACGATTAGCTGTGGGTCCCGTTTCTAGGTAACCAATTGGTTCCAAGCCACGTAAAAAATATCTCATCCTTCGGGCCAACCCTCAGTGGTCTGGTTAAACTAAGATATACTTCACTTAATGAAGATGGACTTAGCTGAATAGGCCTAGTTCCGATATCTACCGGAGTTTGTTCTTACCAGTTAATAGTCAGATAATACCCATTAGCATCTGTCATTAAATGACTACTCTGACACTATTAAGGATACGACACTTAGCAATTGAATGTTAGAGCGATGTCAGTCAGCGGTTTTAAAATAAGTTCCAATTTTAGCGATGTCAAGTACAATGTGATACTAGGAACAGCATTAAATCTTGAATTATTTTTCATTATTACCTTTTGTGCGCCGTTATTATCACGTTAATTGTGCGTTAAATAAGGTTCTTAACTTTTTCAACTAAATATTAGATATTTACCCCCAAAAAGGACAATAATTAAATTAAGCTAAAAACTACGGTTGTAATTTTCTACTATTCCGTTTTCCCGTAATATCTCGTACACATTATGATATAATTGGTGCAATTTAAAGAGAGGGAGAGAGAAGCCACACGCTGCTGTTGCTAGATAGACGTAAACCTCTCTTGTCACTTTAACGAATATTATAATCTGTTGACTAAGTGGGCGTCACCAGATGTCGCTGGCGCTTTTAAAATCTCTCCCTTTTGTCTGCCATTTCTTCTTCTTCTTCTTTTTCTTCTCTGTGAGTGGCATGTAGGCAGGTCTCGTGTCCCTTTTGTTTTCAAGTAGGGTTATCGACGTTCTGCTGCAGCCTGACTTGGCAAGAT
Organism: Macrobrachium nipponense; assembly: GCF_015104395.2. Taxonomy (NCBI): domain Eukaryota; kingdom Metazoa; phylum Arthropoda; class Malacostraca; order Decapoda; family Palaemonidae; genus Macrobrachium; species Macrobrachium nipponense. The sequence goes on along the minus strand of NC_087205.1, from coordinate 92,985,309 downwards.
GTTAGAGACTTGAGACTTTGCCTGCTTGTTCGGACGAGGAAGACACGGGCTAATTTATTTCTTTACGGTTGGTTAGACCTATACTTCGAATGAATCTTTTATACTCTCTCTCTCTCTCTCTCTCTCTCTCTCTCTCTCTCTCAGAGCAATGGATGAGGACCGGTCGTAATTCAGCATGAGAGTCATGCATGTACGTTCATGCAAGTTCACGCATACTAAATATTCTCTTGTTAGAATGTACGTCACATTCTCGCTCTCTACAGACAGAACCCATCCACTATACTACTGCTTCCACATCGTTTCCATGCACAGCATAGCACGAAAGTGTGTACCCAAACGATAATGTGTTTGTCAAGTTGATTCTGTCCCTCTTGTGTATATACACCCGATACCCTGTTTCTCAAATTGATTTTGACAATCTGTGTACACACCTAGTACCTTATTTCTCAAGTTGATTTGGGCACTTTGTATATACACCTAGTACCTTGTTCATCAAATAGGTTCTGGCAGTCTGTATACACACCTAATACTCTGTATCTCAAATTAAGGCAATCTGTGTACACCGGGTACCCTGTTTTTGAAGTTGATTTTGACAATCTGTATACACACCTATTACCCTGTTTCTCAAGTTGATTTTGGCACTGTGTACCCACCTAGTACCCTGTTTCTCAAGTTGATTTTGGCACTGTGTATACACACCTAGTACCCTGTTTCTCAAGTTGATTTTGGCACTGTATACACACCTAGTACCCTGTATCTCAAATTGATTTTGACAATCTGTATGCACACCCGGTACCCTGTTTCTGAAGTTGATTTTGACAGTCTGTATACACACCTAGTACCCTGTGTCTCAAGTTGATTTTGGCACTGTGTACTCACCTAGTACCCTGTTTCTCAAATTGATTAGGGCACTCTGTATACACACCCGGTACCCTGTTTCTCAAGTTGATTTTGGCAATCTGTATGCATTTGTTTTAACTGATCCTGGAGAAATAGAAATCTACTTTCTAACAATATTTTCGATTAATGGTAATAAGTGAACTGAGAGTAGCGATTCTGGAAGTAACTGGTGAATGAAGCATCAAGAAAATGGAGATCTGGAAGATAACGTTAATACCAGTCACCTAGAAGTTCTTATATTTAAATACAGTAAAGACCAATCAACTTTTAATTCTATTATAAACCTTTAAAAAAACTACTTACTTGGTGGAGTTGTTTTATCACTCCTGCTGAAAGCTTTCAACTTACAATTTGAATTTGAAATTGTCAATTATTTGTGTAGGCCGTAATAATTTCAAAATCTTTGATGGATATTTGCGTATGAAATCTTCATAGTGTTACGGCCATTTGCGAAAAGCAAAGTCAATTTAGATGTTATTTTTTTCTTTTTGTGTTATGTCACTGACATGAACATCTATCGTAGGAATGAATCATTCTGGTATTTTGTTACTGAACATGGCTGAATCTGTCTATGTAGAGAATGACCCCTCTAGCCTTGCTGGCTCTTAGAGAGAGAGAGAGAGAGAGAGAGAGAGAGGAGAGAGAGAGAGAGAGAGAGAGAGAGAGAGATCTTCCAAAGGCAGTAGCTGGGAGAGATGTTGTGTCGCCGTGCACCAAACTGATTTGAGTATCGCTTGCTGGGAGTCGAGGAAGCTTGAAATACGTGCCTGGGTAGAGAGAGCCAGATCTCACGAGGTGAGGGGCGCTTTCATTTGAAGGTCGCTGGTGGCAATCAACGAGTTACCGCTTTTGGACAGTGGTGTGCTTTAAGCTTGGCTTATTAGGTGTTATTTTTATCCATTCGAACTAAATACTTTACTGCTTTTTATTAGAAAAAATTTTCAGTTATTACAATCTTGGGTAGGTTCTCTGTGAATGACACCCTCCTCCCCCTTCCCTTCCCTTCCCTTCTCTCCCCACCCGCTCCCCTCCTTCCCAATTCCCTTCCCCCTACCCCCCACCCCTCCCCAGTGACCATGAGTACCAGGTCATTGACATAGGGCTAATATACCGTCACCCATTCTCGATGGGCTTTAACAAGAAAAGGTTCCACATCAGACATTCATAAACATTCAATGGGGTTCGTTGTAGATTTGAGTTTTTTATTTTATTTTTTTTTTACAATTCTTGGACTTTTTCTGTTCTATCTCTTCATTATGTTCAATTAGTTTTTTTTATTTTTTTATCTATGTTTATTCTTGTGAAACTTTTTCGTAAAGGTTTTTTTTAGAATCTGGAAACTAAATTCTATCAATTGCAATGCATTTCTAGGTTTCTAAGTATGAAATATATATATATATATATATATATATATATATATATATATATATATATATATATATATATTATATATATATATATATATATATATATATATAATATAATATATATATATATTATATATACATACATATATATATATATATATATATATATATATATATATATATTATATATATATATTATAATCATATATATATATATATATTATATATATATGTATATATACACGTATATACAGAGGAGAGAGAGTGAAAAGAGAGAGAGAGAGAGAGGTGTTTCGTAAAAAGTGGTGGCTGTAGAGAAAAATCAACACAAAAATCACTGACCAAATTTACGCTAATCGTATGAATCCCTTAAGATAAAAAAAAAAAAAAAAAGCTATCAGCATTATGACGTAACAGCTATTTTTACATTTTCCAATTTATATGTTTTTTGGATTGGGGTGGGGATGGGGGGGCTGGAGGGGAAGGGACGTAGCTTCTTAAACCCGGATAATGACAATAATGAAACGGAAGACGAACCAAGATTTAACCACGGAGATGCTGGTGCTAAGTGAGGATGATTTGATCAGCGGAAGCGAGTCGGTTTTTATCTCTACTCTCCCACGATTTTTCTCCCCGGCCGCGTTTCGCGACGGCAGTACACCTCACGTGGCGCACCGTAAGCATTACAGAAGGGTGTCAGTAGCGTCCCTTTCGGTTCTCCAGACGTCACGAAAGATTATTTTAAGGGGAGGAGGGAGTTAAACATCCTTATTAGAATGACAGGATGGCATGAAGATGTGGAAGGGGGGTAGGGGGAGTTACACATCCCGTGTAGATTGGCATGATGTGAACGCGATGTTTTTGACTGTCCACCTCCTTTGGTGGCTTGTAAGATTGACTGAGAGCTTGACAAGTTTTATTAAAAATTAAAAAAAGCGGGAATAAAAAAAAGTATTGTGGTTGTTGTAGGCATCCCTTGATAGTTAAAATACACACACCACACACACACACACACATATATATGGTATGTATATATCTATATATATATATATATATATATATATATATATATAATATATATATATATATATAGTATAATATATACATATATATGAATTGGGTGGTGTAATCTTTTAAGTATTTAAACGAAGGACACTCAGTTAAATTTTGTAGCAAACTTAACGATTAATTAAACTATTGAACCTTTTTTTTATTTACCTGCTTCCAGGAGACAGGCGAATGGAATATCCTATCAGGAAAGCCTATTATTATTATTATTATTATTATTATTATTATTATTATTATATCATAGTATTAAAAATTAATAAGCGCCGAGATTTTTTGGCAATTGCAGGCTTGGGGAGGCAAGAAAGCCAAACAACTTTGATTTCAAACATTGGTCAAAAACAAAAAGGAGATTGTAGTGATCACCTACGATAATTCCAGTCGGTATTCTGTAATTACTTCAGCAATTACTCTTCCAGATTTCCTTGTTTGATCATAGTTTCGGGAATGGGAGCCTTCATGTGGGTTCCATGTTGCGTGACTTTAAGGATTGTCTTTCGAACTCGATAATGCGGTAACTTTCGACTTTAATTTGGACGACATTGGTGCATTTGTTCGTTGGTTTTCAAAAAAAGAAAAAAAAAAGAAATTGTCTTTTGCACGCTCTGCCAAACCCTAATAGCAGGGTATTTGATAATCCTTAGAACTTATAGTTCTGAGTAGAATATATATATATATATATATATATATATATATATATATTATATATATATATATATATATATAATTGTAATAGCCACAATGCCCTTCTAACTTCTCAAAAAGGGCAAAGAATTTGAGAAAGTTAAGAGGCCCACTGTTGCTATTACAATTTCACGTGTATCTGGTGAAAATGGTCCAACACATTCTACACACACACACACACACACACACACATATATATATATAATATATATTAATATTATATATGTGTGTGTGTGTGTGTGTGTGTGTGTGTGTGTGTATGTATATGTATATGTGTGTGTGTGTGTGTAATGTATGTATAAGTATTCATAAATATGTTATAATCATACACGTCTAGTAACCTGTGTATGATTAGGATCTGACTCTGTGTAATTGTGCTTATACGTGTGCACGTGTGTGTGTGTGTGTTTATATACGTACACACTTTCGAGTTCATGTGTGCCTGCCCGTAGGCTCTGAGATGACCCGTATGCCGAAGCTAGCAGTGATGTCCAAGAAGTGCGGATCATCTGAGACTCGTGGCTTTTGTTGAAGCGGCCCAGAAATAGATGGATGTCTGGAACATCGGCTATTCAGTCCAGGCATCCGTTGCAATCGAGATCGATTTGAGAAGTGAATTAATGGTTTTTCTATAAATACGTCTAGTATGTACATGACCAAGGCCGTCTGGCTCTCTCTCTCTCTCGCAGTTGGGGCTAATGCCCTATGCTTTACGTTCAAGGGAATTTTTACTGGGCTGTTTTGAAATCGTCAGTGCTTTTATTTATTTACTCATTTTTCCCCCCTTTTTTTTTAGCAAAATTCCGTGCAGACCTCTGCAAGTTACATGATTCTTCGAATAAACGTCAAATATTGAATAATATTAAAATGGAAAAAAAGAAATTGTCAGCACGCTCCATAGTGAAGGAGACAGGAGCTAGCCTTGAACTCTCTCTCTCTTCTCTCTCTCTCTCTCTCTCTCTCTCTCTCTCTCTCTCTCTCTCTGCTGCCGCTGCTGCTGCCGTCTGGCCAGGTAAGCCTATAATCGTCGTTCAGGCTGTGTCCGGCTTTTGCTTGCGAAGACAGTGTTAACCCAAGAGGTTATAATATGTTTGCTTTCAGTTCCTCCCTCTTAGGATTTCTGTGGAATGACCACTTCCTCCGCTGGGTCATCGGGGCTCATTGTGACCCATTTGTGGACCAGGATCTGCCACGATTTTGGGGTAGTGGTGGCGGGAGTTCAAACTCTAAAGGTGGTGGTTATCTGTTGTTATTATTATTATTATTATTATTATTATTATTATTATTATTATTATTATTATTATTATTATTATTATTGGGAATGGAAAAAGTAAATCCACAAAATAATAGTCTGTTGATCTTGTTATTTAAGATACAAAGCAGGCATGCTTTGTATTTTAAATAACAAGATCAAACAGACATTATTGTGGATTTACTTTTCCATTTTATTGATTCATGTGATTATTATTGTATGCTGGGAAGTAAACCCTACTGTTCAAACATATTTTATTGAAAGTAATGCTGCCTCAGCTGCGGTAATCAACGCAAACTGAGGCAGCAATATTTTTATATTATTATTAGTATTATTATTATTATTATTATTATTATAGCAACAGAAGAGGCACAGAGGAAGTGGAAACATAAATACAAGTTATTATTATCAAAATGAATCCTATTCTTATGGAACACGTCCTGTCTTATGCTATAATGTGAGGATTGCTAGCGAAATTTTCAGTGTTTTTTATAGTTGTTTATGATACTTTACGTAAATATTCTCTGTATTTCTAGATGCATAAACATCTGTTTAGAATTATCAACAATATTTACCCTATATGCCCAAATCGTTGCAATTTATTTTCCCGCGACGATAAGGATATGAAAACACGTCAAGTGATGGATTATCTGCAGTTTTACGAACGTCTGCAATCTTTTTTAGTTTCCTTTTATAGAAAATTATTTCTGTCCGCCTTCAGATCTTCAAAACTGCTAAGGCTAGAGGGCTGCAAATTGGTATGTAGATCACCCAGCCCCCAATCATCAAGTATGCCAAATTGCAGTTCTCTAGCCTCAGTAGTTTTTATTTTATTCAAGGTTGAAATTAGCCATAATCGTACTTCTGGCAGCTATATAGGATAGGCAACCACCGGGCCGTGGTTAAAATTACATGGGCCGCGGCTCATGAACTTAACAAATAAACATTGTTTATTTTTATTTATTTATTATTATTATTATTATTATTATTATTATTATTATTATTATATTATTATTATTATTATTATTATTTGCTTGAAGAATACCTTCATTAAATACATGTTTTATATTGAAAATAATGTCTATTTCAGCCGCGTTTACTTAGTATAAAAGTTTCTCTAATCTTCTTATTACCGACTTTTCTTCTGTACCCAAGTTGGCTATTAAAACGCCAAATCTGAGATTCATGTCAAGAACCTGGTATTTGTCGAATTTGTACTACATTTTGTATAATACATTCAATTTGACAAATACCACGTTTTTTTTACACGAATCTTCCATTTGGCGTTTTAATAGCCAACTTGAGTACAGAAGAAAAGTCAGTCATAAGAAGAATTGAGAGACTTCTATACAAATTAAACGTGGCTGAAATAGCCATCATTTGCAATATAAAACCTGTATTATTATTATTATATTATTCTTATTATTATTATTATTAGTTATTATTATTAAGAAACCTATTCACATGGAACAGGCCACTGTCTTCCAAAGAATATTATGGTGCTCATCTGGGAGAATTAAGCGAAGTGAATACATAAAAAAATAAGAGATCCAACTTATCAAAGAAGAAAAAAATGAATTAATAAATAGAAAAAAACCGGTAGAGTTGGTCTATTTCGTGCAAAATATCAGAAAAGCGGCAAAGACACGTTAGATAGTTCAAGAAAACCATGTTAATAATATTTTCATCGTTTATATATATATTTATATATATATATATATATATATAAAGAGAGAGAGAGAGAGAGATGAGAGAGAGGAGACGATAGAGAGAGAGAGAGAGAGAGAGAGAGAGAGAGAGAATTTTTTAGGCAGACTCGATTTCGAAAAATGGCATATGTTTTACCTTCGACAGACGGCACCACAATTAGTTACGAACAACTCAACAGTAATGGTTTACTTATTGCATTGGAAAGGCAGACGTACCATAAATTAAAAATGACATTCCTGCCTTTGACAGAGTCACAACCAATTACCTCCCTCCCCACCCCAACCCAACCCCATCGCCCCCCCCCACCCAAAAAAAAAAAAAGTTTTAGTTTTGTATATATGAAAAAAACGAAATTTTGACTTCCGACAAAGTCACAATCACACAAAAATAATCCAAAAGATTTTTATCTTTTTTAAAATTCCTCTGAGAGAGAGAGAGAGAGAGAGATTGATGAGGAGAGAGAGAGAAGAGAGAGAGAGAGAGAGAGAGAGATTTGCCTTGATATATGTGTATATAACATACACGTATTTACCATAATCCATATGCATCGACATACTACAATGAGAGAGAGAGAGAGAGAGAGAGAGAGAGAGAGAGAGAGAGAGAGAGCCATGTTGCACAGATTGCTAAAGACCCACAAGCTCTGCGCTTGCTTGCGCCATCCAAGTCTTGACTTAGTAGTGTAGTTGCTCTGCTAAACGCCAACTGTTGAAAACGAAAGTAGACCTCGATTGTTACGTCACTGTTACGTGATCAAGGATTGCGAGTTCCAGATTTAGGCGTCCAGGACTCTCTCTCTCTCTCTCTCTCTCTCTCTCTCTCTCTCTCTCTCTCTCTCTCTCTCTCATTGTAGTATATTAATGTATATGGATTATGATCAATATTGATGTATGTCATATACACATATATCAAAGCAAATTTCTCTTCTCTCTCTCTCTCTCTCTCTCTCTCTCTCTCTCATTATAGAATATTAATGTATATATATTATGGTAAATGTTGATGTATGTCATATAACAAGGCAAATCTCTCTCTATCTCATGGTAAGGCATGTATCGTAGAATGTTAAAATATGTGGGTAATGATAACTGTGTGTGTGTGTGTGGTACTATACTCATACGACAAACAGTGATCTGTATTTCTAAGTAGTTTTAAAGTAATACAAATTGATGAAGTATCTGTATTGTGTATAGTGAGAGACAAACACACACACTCACACACACACACACTCACATTCACACTCAAAGTAGTCACAGGAATATACTTTGAATGCATACTTGTTTATTTAAGTGACCCTTTGATGAATATTAGCTTTTCAGTTGTATGCTAGTTTACTGGAGAAAGAGAGAGAGAGAGAGAGAGAGAGAGAGAGAGAGAGAGAGAGAGAGTAATCTCAATCTTCATAAAAACCTCTGTTTTTCCTTTTATTAATTCCTGTTTTTAAAGTTAACGATTGTTTTGCTTAATAGACAGATATATATATATACTATATATATATATATATATATATATATATATAATATATATTATGTATATATATATATATATATAATTGAGAACGAACAGACAGGAAAGAGAGAGAGAGAGAGAGAGAGAGTTCAATGAATTGTAGGCCAGTTGTATCAAATGAAATAAGGCAAATCCTGCAGGATTACTCAATAGAAGAAGAAGAAGAAGAAGAAGAAACAGAAGAAAATGAGAGAGGAGAGAGAGAGAGAGAGCGATGAGAAGAGAGAGAGAGAGAGAGAGAGAATTCATTGAGGGAGAGGGGAGAAGCCAAAGAATAGTTCGAGATGGTAATAGTGTTGGGGGCGGGGGGGGGGGGGGGGGGGGGGGGGGGGGGACGCTCGTGGAGTTGGTGGGGATTTGAGGAAGAGAGGGAGGAGGGATGGAGGGGGAGTGGGGGGTTGTTCCAAGCTAACCGCAGGTCATTGCACTCCACTCCACTCCACTCGGAGGAGGAGGAGGAGGAGGAGGAGAGAAGGAGACGGAAGGAGTTAGTTGCAAGGAATAGTGGCGGCTTCGGCTCTGCGAGGAACCCATTACGTCTCTCTCGGGGACTTTGGGTTTTTGTTTTGGGTCTGTGATGATGGTGTTGAGAGAATAGCCAGCTGCTGCTCTCTTTCTCATGAGGCATTTTGTAGAATTTGCCTTATTTCTCTCTCTCTCTCTCTCTCTCTCTCTCTCTCTCTCTCTCGTTGGACGGACTGATAAGTCTTTGAGACGTCCTAATCCTTGTAACTCGCTCTCTGTTCCCTTGAGGAATTCTGAAGAAATTGCCTTAGTTCAGTCCTCTCTCTCTCTCTCTCTCTCTCTCTCTCTCTCTGTCTCTGTCTCTCTCTCTCTCATGATGCATTTTGTAGAATTTACCCTATTTCACTCTCTCTCTCTCTCTCTTTGGATGGACTTTGATAAGTCTTTGAGACATCCTAATCCTTGTGACTCGCCGTCTTCCCTTGAATTCTGAAGAATTTGCCTTAGTTCAGTCCTCTCTCTCTCTCTCTCTCTCTCTCTCTCTCTCTCTCTCTCTCTCTCTCTCTCTCATCCCAAAAGGAATTCTGTACAATTCACCTTGTTTCAGGTGCTACACTTGGCCTTACATTCAATGAACTCGTCTCTCTCTCTCTCTCTCTCTCTCTCTCTCTCTCTCTCCGGTAGATGTCTGAGGTCGAAACTTATTCCCATTCAAGGCTGCTTCGGTCGTAGCGTTGCGTCTGCCGCGGTCAAATGAATTCTTCTAATTTTATTGAATATTTTTTCCAGTATATTCGTTAATAAAGTAGGGAAAATACACAGAGTCAGAATGAAACATATACGAGTCCAAAGTAAGCATATTACAGAGTCAGTTTTAATTAAACATAAAACAGAGTAAAGTTTTGCATCATTTATGAAGCAGAGTTAGATCAAGTTAGACGGAAGGAGGGCCCCCCGGGGGGGCGTTTGGGGGGCGGACTGGGTAGGGGGTTAGAAGTACGTTAGTTGCTGTTACTGAAGAGGCCCCTGTGTGTGTGTGTGTGTGTGTGTGTGTGTGAGCCCCAGGCTTTGGGATTAGTTGGGAGGTCTGTCTTTTTTTGGGGGGGGGGGTTTTGAGTGGGGTTGGAAGAAGGGGAAGTGGAGGGAGAGGGGGCAGGTGGGGGAGGAGGCAGGTAGGGGAGGGGTTCCTCCCCCCTCCGAGCCGAGAGTTGATTGTCTTCCTTTCCAATTAGGGTAACGATACTCCCTTATAACTTTTGGCTCATAACCAAAGGAATAGTGAACTTGAGGTGGGATTGCGGGGGGAATGGGGGAGGGGTGGGGGAGGGGGGGGTCTGGGGGAGAGGATGAAGGCCAAGAAATATGAAGGAGGCAGGCCTCCCAGTTGGGGCATGGCTTGCCTCCCTGGGTTCAGTTCATTCAACATTTCTCTCTCTCTCTCTCTCTCTCTCTCTCTCTCTCTCTCTCTCTCTCTTCCAGTTAGTTCTGCACACTTTCATCAGCTGCGTCGTAGTTCTTTTCATATTTATGAAGTTCATTCCTTAGGATCTTTGTGTATTTAAGATTAAATTGACCGTCAGTTTGTAAGTTTGTGTATTTAAGAGTGTATTGAACGTCAGAGTACTACTGTTCCATACACAATTAACTTTTTTTATTTTTTTACTAGGTGCTTCCTCCAAAGCCTATTTTTGGTCTACTTGCTTTCTTGAAGACTGATTATAACCTCAATTTTCCTCTTAGGTGAATATATATCTCTTCAGAGACGAGGCAAGAGCTAGTGGCTCTGGAATTACAAGACAATGGTTTTATTTTTTTTTTTTTTTTTTTTTTTTTTTTTTTTTTTTTTTTTAGAAAACTTTAATGGAAATTTCGGAGACTGATATTCCACTGTTTTATGATTGATCTTTACTCTAACATGCTTATTTTTTACTCTGTTTTATTCTTAATTTGGACTCTGTCTTACGTTTAGTTTTAACTGTTTTATGTTTAGTTTTGACTCTGCTTTATGTTCAATTTTGACTGTTTTATGTTTGATTTGATCTCTGCTCTATGTTTAATTTTGACTCTGTTTTATGTTTGATTTTGACTTTTATGCTTAATTTTTACTCTTAATTTGAACACTGTTTTATCATTTAGTTTTGAATGTTTTATGTTTAATTTGGAATAGTTTATGTTTAGTTTTGATTCTGTTTCATGTTTGATTTTGCTTCTGTTATACCTATAATTTTAACTGTTTTGTGTATAATTTTGACTCTGTTGTTTGTTTAGTTTTGACTCTGTTTTATGCTTAATTTAGAGTCGGTTTTGTGTTTCATATTCAATTTATACTCATATTTATTTTTGACCATGTTTTATGTTTACGTCTTACTCTCTTTTTTTTCTTTTTTTTCATTTGACTCCTTTTTATATTTCCTGACATAAAAATCACACCGTCTAAAAAGTACATTTATTTTTCTTTCTTTTATTTTTTTACCGAAACGTTCCATGTGTTAATGTTTGTAAATATATTCCATACACGAATTTGGACGCACGTAAGTGTATAAGCGAATGCAGGCATGCTCGTACACATATGCGTTTGCTTGCGTGTGTTGGTGTATGTATATGAGAGAGAGAGAGAGAGAGAGAGAGAGAGGAGAGAGTATTCATTTTACACGGGTCAAGGGTGTACGATGTGCAACTTTTCTGCAGATATTCAGACCCGCCGTCTTTTCGAAGAGTGACTCTAATGAAGCAATGTATTCAGGTAGCTGCCACTTGCGAATGTTTGTGTGTGTGTGCGTGTGTGTGTGTTTATATATATAAATATATATGTACTTAAATACAAATTTTTTTGTCAACAAAACAGTTTTGTTCCCTCGTTCGTCTATTCATCTGTCTAACTGAGACCTATATATATCTAACTGTGAGTTTCTGTGAACACACTCTCTCTCTCTCTCTCTCTCTCTCTCTCTCTCTCTCTCTCTCCAGACCGAATCGGTATTTATATTTTAGGTGTTTGTAATAAATGCATGTCTATACTATATATATATATTGAATATATATATATATATATATATATATATTATATATATATCTAATGATATGTGTGTGTGTGTGTGTGTGTGTGTATATACCACCCTTTCATGCCTCCATGCAATATTTTATCCGATGACCACTGGCTGTGCAAAGCCTGATTGTCATTGTAGTCATTTAATATATATATATATATATATTATATATATATATATATATATATATATATATATTATATATTATATATACTGTGTGAATGTGTGTGGGTTTGTGTATATATATATATATATTATATATTATAATATATATATGTATATTATATATATAATGCGTATATGTATATATACACTATAGGAAACGTCAGTCAATCCTTCAATCCACTGGACTCACGATCGATCGATCGATAGAGAGATTGAATGATTTCGTTTCTTACCGTACCTGAAAGCGGTTTAGTTCAGGGGCTCCCTACTCCCTACTCCCTCTCTCCTCCTCCATCCTCCTCCTTCCTTCCTCCCTCCCCTCCCCCTTCCTCTGAAGGTTAGCGGTAGAAAGTGCTCTCTCTCTCTCCTCTCTCTCTCTCTCTCTCTCTCTCTCTCTGTGGCCGAATGCAAGCAATTGGGAGTTCGTTCTGGCCCCCTCCGCTTGTCTTACATTCTACTTGTCATGGGAGTCTCTCTTTTATATATATATATATATTTTTTTTGTGTGTGTGTTTTGTATTGTTGGCGTTGTGTGTAGGTTGAAGGGTTGTTTGTTTTGTTTGTTTGTCCGTTTTTGTGTGTGCCTGTGTTTTTTGGGGGGAGGGGGCTGCCTACATGTAGTATGCTTGCTGCGTGTGTGGTCTTTACCAGTCTATATTTTCGCGAACTCGGAAAGTAAGCCTACAAACTACTTTGTTGTTGTTGGGGGGTGGGGAGCGGCGGTGTTTCGAAAGGTCTATGGAAGAGCCTAAAAAGGTCCCAAAAAAGGTATTTAACATTGCGTTAAAGATACAGGAATTTATTTATGATTTTTTCATTAGAATGAAAATGTAAAAAAAATATATAATGTGCATGTTAGATAGTACAGAAAAATTATATAAATATATAGTATTTTATTCTAATTTTCGTTGGTGAAACAAGGCTCTGTTTGAACATAGATTTCAGCATATGTCAATTCATTTGGTGTACTGAATTTAGTCTCTGTTTCTGTTCGGTTATTTTGTGTTTCCTTTTATAACTGAGAGGCCATGAACGTGTTTAATTTGTGTCCTTTTCATTTGATCCTTGTTATTAGCGTGAGTAGTGCTAAGTATGAGTATTAATTGCAAAGACCGCTTCACATTAAGTTAGGAATATAGTGTTTGCAACTTATGTGTGAGGGAAAATCTTGCACGCGTCCCGAGTAAGCTGGAGGTCGCATCACGCCTTGTTATACATTAATTTCTTTTTTTAAGCAAGAGAGAGAGAGAAAGAAAGGAAGATTCATTACTTTTGTGCACTCATTACACTTTCATTATTATTCGTTCTGTTGCTTCTCTCCAGCCTGAGAGAGAGAGAGAGAGAGAGAGAGAGAGAGAGAGAGATAGAGAGAGAGAGACCTTATTTCACTTTTGTCTCTTATCACACTTTCTTTAATGTTATTCTCTCCGTTGCTTTTCCCCACCTGAGTGAGAGAGAGAGAGAGAGAGAGAGAGAGAGAGCGAGAGAGACCTTACCTTACATCTTGTTCGGGTTGCCCCAGGTCCCTTAGTGTGAGGCACCTTTTTTCACTTTCGTCACTTATCACACTTTCTTTAATGTCATTCGTTCCCTTACTTCTTCCCATCTTCCATCTTCGCATCTTGATCGTAGTCACGTTTATGCAAACTCACTCAGCTGATTCTCGGGTCTCAATGTGTCCCACTGCAGCTCGTGCCGAAGTCGCAAGATATTTTTGAAAATATCACTTATGCTCGATTTATTTATCTTTCTAATTAGGTCTTGGGTCCTTCAGTAAGGAGGTGTGTATGTGCTTGTGTACGTGTGTGTGTGTGTGTGTGTGTTAGTCTATTCTACCGTTTAAAGCAAAGACCCCCAATATTGATAACCCTCACTGATCAAGAATTTTGCAATTTTGTGAATGATTGATTTTTCATATTTTCTGTTCATCTTTGTGTTTTAGCTTCCTCTGTTCGCATTTCTCATTATAATATCCCCTCACTCCTCCTCCTCCTCCTCCTCCTCCAATATTTTTCCTCCATTTTTATCATCTTCTGAGATTTAGACGTTTTCCTTGTTTACGTCTCTCTCTCTCTCTCTCTCTCTCTCTCTCTCTCTCTCTCCGTCTCTCTCTCTCTCTCTCTCTCCTCCTCTCCTCCCTCCTCCTCCTCCACATCCAATCTTTTTCCTCCATATCTCCATTTTTTTCATCTGAGATTTAGACGTTTTCCCTGTTTTACGTCTTTCTCTCTCTCTCTCTCTCTCTCTTCCAGCATTTTCTTCATTTTTCCGACGTCCTTTGATAATCAAAGGATAAGAGTAACTGTTACTGAGCATTTTACTTCCACTGAAAATAATCGTACTTTCCTCACACACACACACACCATACGCACAACTACGAACCCACCACCAGTCACCCCTCAACCCCCTCCCCCCCCCTCCCGCCCCCCAAATCTACGCTTCATGGTTTGAAGGCTCTCCCGTTTTCATTACCCTATGCGTCCAGATTCCTTTTTTTTTTTTTTTTTTTTTTTTTTTAGGCCATTTGATACTTTACTTTTTCCATTTTTCCTTCCTTTTCTTCTATTGTCATTTATTCCTTGTCCCTGCTCTTTTATTTTCCCATTTCGTTTGCTTGTAAGCTCGATTATATTTCTTATCCTTTCCGACAGTTTCATTGGTGTTTCGAATAATTCTGATCTCGATTGAAAAAACTAGGCCCGTTGATTTCTTTGAAAAAACGTAACAAAAAAACAATACAAAAAGCGTTTACAAATCTAACCTTCCCTGACCTAACTTAACCCAGGGTGCCTTGTTCTGACTTGACCCTGGAGGAGGTGTTGGGGAGGTGGGGGGGGGGGGGGAAGGGAGGGGGCTAGCGCCCCGGACTCTGACCCTCCCTAATCGTACTATTATTGGATGCAAGAGTAGATACATCCTGGTATCTCTGCATAATAAATTTCCAAACGTCTCTTTTAGCGATGTATTTAAATGATCTCTTCCTTTGCACCTCATTCATTACCTGTCCTTCCTCTTCGAGTTTCTCTTATATAATAATCATCTTATAGAAGATTATTATCAGCCCATCTCATATTCCTCTTCTTACTTCCATGCTCCTTCGTCTTCCTTCTCTTTGACTGGCATTTGTAGTTTTAACTCTCCGTCTCCTTTGAAGCTATTCTGTCTCGTTCGTCGGTGTTCTTTGCATTTCAGCGTTTCTTTTAAAACTTAACTTTTCCTGTCTTTGTTTTCGTTCATCGTCTCCTACACGATGTCATCTTCGACTGGACTTCTTATCCATATCTTCGACATCCTTCTCGATTCTTCCTCCCACTCGGAGTCTCCTCTCAAGTAGTTCCGTCTTCGTGTCTCGTTTGAACTTCTCTTATTCCTCCATCTGGGCCCATGGTTTATCTCGTTGTCCTTTCTACTTAGTTCTTGGAAGTTCACTGTTTGCAGTTAGTTAGTTACCTGCAACTCAAATGATTCTGCGTATATTTCTCCCGCTGTTTCGCGTCGTCGTCTTTGCCAATTCGAGGCTTTTCTCTCTTTAGCTTCCTTCTTACCACTGACATCTTCTCACTCTCCCCTTCCAATTCTTCCACTTCCTCTTGTCGACTCGCAAGTGAGCTCTGTCCACCCTCTTTTTCGCCCTTCTCCTTCACCCGTCAGCATCGTTGAACTAGGATGGGTAAACAAAGAAACGAACGTGGGCTAACAGATTACGACGATCCCTCGGGGTAACTAAACGACAGCAGCAGCAGCCTTCCTCACTCTGCGAGCGTCCGGCACTGCTCCTTTTTTTTATTTTTTTTATTTTTTGCAACTAGTTTTTTCTTTCAGCTTTGCAACCGTTTTGTCAGAGTAATCTCCAAGGATTTATAATTGGCGTGGTGCTCTTTTATCGATCATTATTATAGTTTTATTTCTGAATATTTCGTTTTCTTTATTATCATTACTCTTGTGTTTCGTCATTTTATCCAGCGAGTGTTTCGATGGCCTAGTCCGAGAGTTGTATTAATTGAATAATATATATCCTTATGAGGAATCTGGCGGTTGTACTATAGGGCTAATAGAAAGATGAATACACCTATATATATAATATATATAATATATATATATATATATATAATATATATATGTGTGTGTGTGGTGTGTGTGTATATATATATTATCTATCTATATATATATATATATATATATATATACAGAGAGAGAGAGAGAGAGAGAGAGAGAGAGAGAGAGATGGGAAAAATGATGCAGAAAGACGCCGAACGCTGGGATGAGATTGGTGCGATGGTTTTATTCGATAAGATAAAACCTCAGTGGCCCCTGGCTAGTGCCTCCATCATTCCCCCCCCTCCCCCCCACTCCACCCCACCCCTCTTATACCCCTAACATCCCTCCCTCTCTCTCTCTCTCTCTCTCTCTCTCTCTCTCTACTAATAGCCATACCATCTCCCCCATGCCCCAACCTCTCCTGGTCCAAACCCCAGCATTTTTGTCCCCGGCACCCCTACCCAAACCCGCTAACACTGAAGATGCCGTCGTCAAAAACCTCTCTCTCTCTCTCTCTCTTAGTCCGACAACCCCTCTCAGCCCCTCTCTTCCTCATTCTTGCAACTCTCTCTCTCTCTCTCTCTCTCTCTCTCTCTCTCTCTCGTAACCCTGCCCGAATCTTCTCTCTTGAATCCCCATCAAATCTCTCTCTCTCTCTCTCTCTCTCTCTCTCTCTCTCTCTCTCTCTCTCTTGTAAAGCTAACTTCCAAAGCTTCCTGAGAGCCACCGCACAGTATTACGCCAATTAGCCATTTCCTAAGGTGCCTCTCAACAGCATTGTTTTTCTACCTGGATTTTGAAATCATAAGTATCCATCTGACGTCATTTGATCTCATATTCAGTCATGCAATTGTTAATCTTTCCCACCCCATTTTATTTTTGACCTTATCCATACGAGATATTTGTCGTCAATCCAGGAATTATGTAAATGTCTGCTGGATTTTTAAAATGTATTTTATACGTTTGTTTTTATTTATATTTAATTTTTTGTTTTTATTTATTTTTTCTTTATTTTATTTTATTTTATTTTATTTTATTTGCATTATAAACCTCTTACGTGACTCGTCATGGAGCATTTTTAAAATTCTCGTGAACTGTATTGTAGGATAAAGAAACTAGTAGCGTTAATGATTTTATAGCAGTCGAGCTCTGTTTTTTGTTAAGCTTGGCCTAATCCAAGCAGCACGGGCTCTTGCTCGGCGAAAGCATTCCGTAAAATTAGCAGCTGGTATTCAAGAGCTCGTGAAGAAGCTTGCGAAGTTGAAAATTGGATGAGTCACAAAAGAGCTTTGCAATATATACTTTATTATCTAAATTAGTGTCTTTATGCAAATGTAAATATCTATATGTAATTATATATATGTATATATATATATATATATATATATATATATATATATATATACATATAGTATATGTAATGATATATAGATATATATAATATATATATATATTATATATATATATATATATATATATGTATATATGATATAAATTATACGTCATTATGTACCGTATATCCAAACCGGTTTTCCTTTCGTTTTTAAGTTCTGGACGGTCGCTCACTTCTGTGTACGAACGGATGCGAACGCACGCGCGCACCCGTGTAAACGCTGCTGCTTAAGAAGGAAAAATAAAAGTAATAAAAAAATAAAAAGGAGTAAATAAAAATAAGTGAAAATATAATATTTTTTCAAATCTCCCAGAAGGATCACCCCATTCCACCTAATCACTCCCTCTTTCCCTCTTTTCCTCCCCCCCCCCCTCCCCCCCCCCCTCTCCACCCCGTAAAAAAGAGGGGTGTTGGGTGAGGGTGGGGGTTATCTCCTAGAGGGATAGCCCTTCTATCAAATCACCCCCCTTCCCAAAATCCCCCATCAACCTCTAACCCTCTTTATCCTTCCCCCTTCCCCACCCCCCGTAAAAAGAGGGGTATTGGGGGAGGAGACGGGACGGGACGGGAGACCTAAATGTCATTAGATTCAAATTATTTTCTTATTTTCCATCAATCATATTCGGCAGGTTAATCACCTCTTTACGCTCCGGCGATCAGCGTAAGCTCCAGCGTCCGAAAGATAAGGGGGGTCCCCCAATCCCCTTCCTTTCCTTTCTTTCACCCTCCCCCTCCCCCCCTCCCTCCCTCCCTCCCTCCCTCTCCCCCGCCCCCCTCCCGTGTGAATACAAGCTTTCGAGTCCTATTTTTTTCTCTGAATCCTTTTTATTTTTATTTTTATTTTATTCTTCCATCTTCTGTTCGTATTTTGTGCTTTCGGTCGTCTTTCGTGGTTTTTTTCTATACTTTGCTTTTTTGCTTTTTTACAAATTTCTTATGCGAAAGAGAGAGAGAGAGAGAGAGAGATAGAGGGAGAGAGAGAGAGAGAGAGAGAGAGAGAGAGAGAGAGATTCCAGGCAAATATGTATGTATATGTGTGTGTTTGTGTATATATACTTATATCTAATAAATAAATAATAAATAAATACATATATATATATATATAAAATATATGTATATACATTGAATATATATAAATATATATATATTGTTTTCGTCCCAGTGCTTTTTTACATTATTTTCTGTTATATCCTATAATTTACATCCGATGAGAGTTATTCGAGTGAATATTATATTTTTTTACTCTTACGTCCCGTTACTTTACACAAATATTCGGATTTCCTTCGTTTTTTCTGGGTTTCGTAAAGTTTACATTAAAGTGACAATGATCGAAAAAAAATTTATCGAACTTTCAGTTGATTTTATTTAGTTTTTATTCTCCACCACTTCTCTTTAAAAACAAAAAATTTCATTTCATCTGTATAACGTCTGCCCTCCAGACTTTTCTAGTTAGCTGTAAGATACACAAAACTAAGTTCTGCTCAAGAGTGTATGTATGATAAGATAGACTTAAAATACGTACTTTTTATAGTATTGCTCCTTAGACTATTAATGAATGTTTCCCGTAGTGGGTTAGTGCCGTCAGTGCACCTCATGCGATGCACTGTAGGCATTACTTTAAGGTTCTTTGCAGCGACCCTTCAGCCCTTGTATTGTATCTCCTTTCAAATTCTGTTTCTGCTATCTGACTCTCCAACCCTCTCCTGACAATTGATTGATAGTGCAACTGCTTTGAGGTTTACCTCCTTTAGCACCTTTCAAACCTTTTTGCTGAAAGTTTCCAATTCAGCGCTGAATGACCTCATAGGCCTCTAGCCTAAATTTTGAATTCAAGTCTGTTATAATAATAAAGGTCCCATCTCACCTTTTCAAGTTCTTTTTTGAAAGTTTTTGATTCGGTATGTTTTTTCTGGTACATGATTCATCCCTTTATGAAAATCCGCAGAAACAGACGTGGATATCATTAAAATTGATTATGATTCTTTCTTACATATTTTGCCAAGAATCTCTCTCTCTCTCTCTCTTCTCTCTCTCTCTCTCTCTCTCTCTCTGATATAATATATATAATATCTATATATATATATATA
This sequence comes from Macrobrachium nipponense, assembly GCF_015104395.2. Classification (NCBI taxonomy): domain Eukaryota; kingdom Metazoa; phylum Arthropoda; class Malacostraca; order Decapoda; family Palaemonidae; genus Macrobrachium; species Macrobrachium nipponense. Next base: position 92,965,630 of record NC_087205.1, on the reverse strand, counting down.
TATATATATATATATATATATATATATATATGTGTGTGTGTGTGTGTGTGTGTCTGTGTGTGTGTGTTTGCCTGCTAAGAATCCCGACTCTCTCTCTCTCTCTCTCTCTCTCTCTCTAAGACAGGAATCACCTCCGGCTGCTTCCATACACAGATAATAGAATTTCGAGCGTTTATCATTTTCTGTCGAATAAAAATCTTGCATGTCGATAGATTAATTATTTATTGTTATCGAATCGCTTCGGTAGTTTCTGAAGCGGAGGCCGATGGGGGCGGGCATTTTGGCATTCCTTATCTGTGACAGGTCTTAGGGAAACGTGATAAACATTATTATTATTTTATTATTATTATTATATTATATTATTAATTATATTATTTTCCCCCCACCTTCACCCTGTGTTCCTTTTTTGGGTGGGTGAACTTCTCATATCCTCCCCTTCCAGCACCTTCCTCCCCTAACCCCCTTCCTCCCCCCATCACTCACACCCCTCCTCACCTGTGGGGTACCCGCCCCCCTCTCCATAATAGTGGGCTGAAGAGACCACAAGGTAACAAAAGGGAGTGGCCCGGGTGGGGTGTGGGTTGGGCTCTGCGGGGAGGGGTTGTGTTGGGGAGGGGAACTCAGTAGTGGTGTCTGGAGAATGGGAAGCAAAGACCTCTCTCTCTCTCTCTCTCTCTCTCTCTCTCTCTCTCTCTCTCTCGTCGATACAACAGTTCTGATCCCCGATATAGCAAAAGATGGCGATTGTTTTATCAATTTCTTAAAAAAAAAAAAAAATTTAAACTCGTTAACGCTCGACCTTGTGGACCTTTTTTTTTCATAAATCGATTCTAAATTTGTCTCTGTCGGGAAATATATCTTCAAAGACTGATTCTGGAGTATTTGGTGTATTTATTAACCAAGTATTTCAAGTACTGATGTGATGAAGTTCTTGCCCGAGTATTTGCCGTTGCATAGATTCTCAAACCCTCATTCCTTTATTCACTAACTTGACAACCATTCTCAATCCCATCCTTTATCAGCGTTCTCCCCCCCTCCCCCTCCCCCTTTCCGAATTTGTCAAGTTAAAATGACTGTGTCAAACGGACGACACTGAAAACCATAATTTCGGAATCCACGACGATCAGTAAGTCGAAGAAGTTATTAGTAGGCTCACTGATTCCCTGTATTAAAAGTATGTATACTGGCATCTCTATCGAAGTATGTTGTGTAAAGTAGATTTTATGTGTATTTAAATTAACTTCGGACGATATAATAGAATCAGCTTTTGTAAAACACTTATAGTGGTTCTCAGTCATTTATTTCTAAGCATCAGGGATGCGTTCATTTTACAGTGCTGTCAGAGTACTTGCCAACACTTCTCTCTCTCTCTCTCTCCTCTCTCTCTCTCTCTCTCCTCTCTCTCTCTCTCTCATTCGAGATTTATACATGAGAAGAAGAATGAATGGTTGAATGGGCAACTGTGTCATGAGTATTTGAATACAATGCAGCTTACTTCATTTCAGGAAATTATTTATTTTTGTTGCTTTCACAGTTGTATAACGTATCAGCCAATGCTTTTTATCCGAGAAAGATCGTGTTCGATAAGATGTTTATTATTGTTTTTACAGTTATATATCCTTTCAATCAAATGTTTTTTTTTTTCAAAGTTGTATCAGAAAAAAATTATTATTCTAAGCTTAAATCAAACAAGGAATAGAATATGTCCTTTCATGATTGTGAAGACTTTTGCGACTAACTTATAAAGACTAATCTGTTTCGATACTCTGTATGTCTATGTGACTGTGTTCGTGTGTGTGTGTGTGTGAGGCATTTTGTAAGTATGCGTGCGCACGAGAGTGTATGTGTGTGCGTGTGTGTTTCATAACACAGGAATAACAATTAGTCCATTCACTCCACTCAAGCCCTAAAGCACTGACCCTCCTTAGCCCGACTCTAGTCCATACACACACACACGCACACACACTCGTACGCACGCACGCACGAACGAACCGAGAATGAGCACATCCGGCTGGGTTTTCCAAACCGGAAAAAATCTATGCCCGAGAGATGTCGGAATGGGGGCTGCTAGCAGCCCCTACTACGCTTTGCATACTTTCGTCAGATTGGGGCTGGCAGCCCTTATTTTGTTACTCATCCTACAAAATGGGACTGGAAGCCCACATGCTCCTCAGAATGGGGCTGGAAGGCTTATTTCGTTACTTATTCTACACAATGGAGCTGTTTAGACAAGGCCTGGAAGTCCTATTTCGTTTCGTTTTCCTGGAAATGGGACTGGAAGCCCTGTTTCGTTACATGCTCTTACGTGCTCTTCAGATTGGGGATGGCAGCCCCGTTGGGACTATAATTATAGTAGACATTTTTTTTGGCTGTCTTCTGGAGTATGGCTCAGATATCTTTCAGTCTGCAATGGCTCTCTTGTTTGTTATGCCTTATGGGCCAGGTTTTAAACCCCTTTGTCTGCTGTACTTGATTGCAGTGGCCTGGCTGTTCGCCTTCTCAAATACCTAGCTCAAAGCTTCGTCAGAACAGCGCTGGTGGCAGTTATACCGTGTGACTGATGGAATGACAACAGTTCCTCCTCCCTTTCCCTCCCCACTCCTCCTCCCCTCCTCCTGTCATCATCAGACTAGTGTTGATAGATAGGCTTTATGCTTTTCTTTGATGGCATGGGGTTGTTGTAGTCTCTCTCTCTCTCTCTCTCTCTCTCTCTCTCTCTCTCTCTTCTCTCTGTTTATCATACGGGTTCGAATGTTTTATTCATAATTTGAAAAGACATAAGTTACTAAAACATATTGACACACACATTGAAAATTAATAATTGCAAATTAATAACTAGAGAAAAACGTCAGTGAATTATGAAAATGCAAGAAGAATGTATTAGGGTGGTAGTGCGCTGCATCTCTGCTTGGAGGAGGAGGAGGAGGAGGAGGAGGAGGAGGAGGAAAAAGTCTAAACATGAATAAGACAGCTCAGGAAAATCGCCAACAGATCTCCAGTTTTATAGGCGACCCCGCCGAGAATCGCCGTGAGGCGCACTGGAGACTGGAAGGCGTCTTATAAAGAGATCACTGGATCGAGATACGAAGGGAACTGGTAGCCACAGTATAGTAGATTCACATTAACCGTGCATTTGATGTCTAAGCCAGTCCCTTACGACGCTCCTGATTGGCTGCTGATAAGCCAATGACAGGGCTGGAAACTCTCAGTCTCGAGAGAGAGTTCACTCACATGAGTAGGATCTATGTTCCGCCTCTCCTGAAGGGATACGTCTTTCAAAAGTATCCCTCAGGAGAGGTGGAACATACATCCTGCCTATGTGAACTGTCGAGAGAGACTGTAAGACTTTCCAGCCCTGTGATTGGCTTATCAACAGCCACAATCAGGAGCGTCGTAAGGGACTGGCCTAGACATCAAATGCACGGTTGATGTGAATCTACTATAATAGTAGTAGTAGTAGTAGTAGCCACTGCTGTGTCTCTGGAACGAAACTGATGTTCGGGAGGATTAGAGAGGCCGGTCTTCTAAGGAACAGGTTCAACGAGTGAGCTTCCAAAGCGGAGAATAAATGTCAGCGTGCATAATGAGAAGGAAAAAAAAAGAGCAACAGATCGCTGGGTAGATTCGTCTAAGCTGTTATGATTTGTGTGTGTTTGTGTGTGTGTCACACCTGTTAGTGCTTTATACCTATGATAGTATATATATATATATATATATATATATATATATATATATATATATATATATAATGTATGTAATATCCACAATGCCCTCTTAACTCATCGAATTCTTGCTTTTTTTGGAAACGTTTATCACTACACCTACAAAGCCTTGAGATCCAATTATAAGAAATATGAAGAAGTTACGATGCCCGGTAGCGGGAAACGAACCGGGATTACCATAATCACGACGAGGTCACCTTGCCGACCTGACCACGACCAGTGAATTGGTACCGGTTACCTGCAATTTCGAAGCTGTGCCCAACGCGTCTTTTAGTTTTGCAGGAACCAGGGGAGTTAAATAAGAATTCTGTAGTGTGGAACCAGAGACAGAAAATTAAAATATCAAGCTAAGATACTGCATCAAGTTGCCATAATTATCAAGAAGAACGCTTGCAAGACTACAAAACTGATAACAATCATTCGAATAGTTTGTGAGATTTTATACGTAAATATAATGGGAAAATATAGCATTCTAAACAGTAGAATGTTCGTGTTATTAAGCCTTAATTGGCTGTCATATAAATACTGTCACCTACAGTGGTATGGAATCTACGAGATATTGATTACACAGATATAAGGAAGCTCTTGAGTGGTATCAGACAAGACCATTTTAGCAATGGATCTTTTCTCAGAGAAAAGCAATAAAAAAAATAAAATTTAATTATTATGATGAAACGCCTTGTTCACTGCCGGGTTACAGGAGAGGTCAAGTGAGTCGATGACCTGGTCACGAAAGATGATGGATTATTATTATTATCAACGATATCAAGTCACTCCCAAGACAGTAAAAAAAAGTGAGAATAAAGGAGAAGAAGACGAAAATACTGAAGAATTAAGTTCTAACCTCGAAAAGAAGAGCTTTCAGTGTGCTCCAGAAGAGAAGAGTTATTGTAGCAACCATGGGAAAACATAAGAATGGGCAGAAATCCAGAAAACTCTCTATAATTACGCGATGTTATTTTCAGCCATTATTTATCAGTCCCTTTTGCTGTTATGATTCTGTTGAATAATGAACGAGAAAAACTGGAGATCTTTAAAAAATTGGTAACTATTTATTATTATTATTATTATTATTATTATTATTATTATTATTATTATTATTATTATTATTATTCTTGGAGAAAAAAATCCACAATTACGTATATGTACATATATTTAAGGATAATTCTGTACAGATTTATCTTCAAATATATTTACATATACATAACTGTCGATTGGTTTCTCCATTTTAAGACTCCTGCTACTATGAGTAATTCTTAATAATAATAATAATAATAATAATAATAATAATAATAATAATAATAATAATAATAATTCAATTTCAAGCTCCCTAAGAATATGTTGCTCATGAGGAAGTAGTAAGAGAAGGTAAAGGGAAATACATAGAGAAGAGATATCACTTACTAAAAAAATTGATTAATGAATTGATAAATGAATAAAATGTATTAATGCTAGGAGAAGAGCATGAGGGTAGTAAAGGCAGAGAGAGAAAAAAAAAAGAGAGAGAGAGAGAGAGAGAGAGTGGATGCTGTAGAGGGAGATGTCTGTGGTATGGGGGCGGGGTATTTGTCTCCCTTTGATCGATGGATTTGTTCTTGTGCCCTTATTCTCTCTTCTTATGGGCATCGTTTCGTAGGTCACAAAGTGTCTACAGTTGTTTACAGTTGTTTCATGTCTGTCTGCTTAGCCACCTACTCCGTTGTTTGTGCTCATGTACGGAGTAGGCATTTTCACATTTTTCTTTCTTATTTCCCTAGTATATGTATGTGTGTATGTATGTATGTATAAATATATCTTATATAGGAATATATACATAATATATACATAATATATTCATAGATATACATAATTATGTATTATGTATATTTATATTTATATGTATATATTTATTTATATAATATATGCATACATACATGCATACATAGACATTACAGACAACGCACACCACACACACACATCACCACACACACATATATATTATATATATATATATATATATATATATATATATATATATATATATATAAAATATATATATATATATATATTTATATATATATTGTGTCTGTGTCCATTTAACTAAAAAGTCCCATTCAGTCTTAGAGAAAAATAAATATAAAAAAACGCCGTGACAGTCACTTGATTTCTCTTCTACCAGTTGCCTGGATAACAGTAAGACTCCAGTGCAGCAAACTTCCACCTTTCAAACGTCTCCTTATGTCTATAATTAATTGGTTGACCGAACAGACAAAATTACCGTTACTTCAACGAAGTAGTTAGGTTGGATATCAGAGAGAGAGAGAGAGAGAGAGAGAGAGAGAGCTGTTCCATATTATAGCGAATTACTTTAAAGGTCCCTCTTATCCAGGTAATGATAAATGACCGACCCTTAAATGAAATGTCACCCCATTTTTGTTTTATGTCTTACGAACGCATTTATTATGTAAGAAGAGTCACAGAATGCCAACTTGGGACCTCACATCCTTCACCCCCTTCTTTGTCCCACCCCCCGTTCCCCACTACCGTGAGCAAAAGCTCCTCCCCCTCCTCCTCCCTCCTGCCTCTTTCCTCCCTCCTCCTCCTTCCTTCCCCACAACCCCCCACCCCCACCCACCCTGTATCGTATTGTCGGGTGAATGGCTGGGGTGAGAATGAATGGTTGGCCATACCACCTCTTTCGTCCACTCCTTACAGCTGCTTTTTTATACATATAATTCTGTATTCTTTCCTGCTGCATCTGTGGTTGTTCGTCCATAACGCTGCTGCTTTTTTTCCTCCTCTCCCTCCCCCTCCCCCACCCCCACCCAACCCCCCTTCTCTCTCTCTTTTTCTCTCCTCTTCTTCCTCATCCCCGTCAGACATCTCGCGACAAAGTGGCAACTTCTAATATGCCTGTTTTGTCTTCGATGCTGCGCATGGCTCCGTTGTCATGTAATGCCATGATCTTTTTGGTCCGATTATTACACTCTAACTTCTGCCGCTTTGGAAACTGTTTTTATTTATTTTTTTGTTTATTTATTTTGTATCTACGAAGACCATAATTTGAGGCAATGCTGAGCTATTTCTTTTCGTAATTTTTAGCAAATCCTGTTTTCACAACTCTGACTTCCGCCTTTTCGAAAATTTAGTTTTTTCTGTTGGAAAACCGTAACCTGAGGCAGTGCTGAGCTCATTTTCACGCAATGCCTTCCAGGACAACGCTCAAGAAGCTGCAACACTGATTAAACATAATTTTAGAGTGATTGTGACCAAGAGGGCCGTGGGTGCCCAACTCAAGCTCCGTCAGAGAATTCTGGAGATAATTCCGTGATTTAGGAGAAATTGGTGCTTACGTAGTTTTGGCCCGCTGGTATAGTGGTTATTGTCGTGGTATGCCGCTCAGATGTAGCTGGTTCTATATAAAAAAAATAACTGGCTCTGTATTATAATCATTTACTGCTGCAGTCTTTGGCGGTGGGAGGTTTAGCATGACGTTCTTTGGAAGCTTGGATTTAAATAATAATAATAATAATAATAATAATATAATAATAATAATAATAATAATAATAATAATAATAATAATAATAATCAGTGATGGAATAAATTTATGATCAGATATACTGAATATCAGATATTATCAGGTGTTGCAGATTTAGATATATCAATATATCTAAATATGGCGCCTAAAAACGATCAGTTTACAAGGATCGCCAAGTCTCGACGGACGTGTATTGATAAATTAATAGACTGGTTGGTCCACTGATTAAATTTCCAGACCTGGGTAAATTATCGCAACTTATATCCGCCCTTCAGCTTGTAGTCATTCATAATTAATTGAGTTCGATGTGTTAATACTATTAATACTATTATTCTTGCGATGACAGTTTGCAATATTAAAACCTTTCATTTGAATAAAGTTGAGTTACGTAGCTTTAAATATTTACGACATTTTTATTTTTATTTTTTTTTACCCTTTTTCAGTTTATCATCGAAAATAATTGCTACTAGGTATGGCACACCCAAATCAATTTCACGAAAGAAAAAGTATTCTATTCACCTATCTTTTCACAAAAGCGAAGTTTTTTTTTTTTTTTTTTTTCCCTGCCTGTGATATCAAAAGCCGTAAAATATCAGTTGGTGCTTTCGTATGTTAATTACCGAATAATGCGGAAGGCGATATATTTAGCTCGCTGCTTCGGATAGGTATTTCTGTCCGCGTTGAAGTCTCCAGTTGTTTATGGGCCCGATTTAGGAATAAATGGCTGATTCAATTATTATTGTGCTACTTCAGATTGGTATTTTTGTGCGCGTTGAAGTCTCCAGTTGTTTTGGAAACTATTTAGGAATAAATGGTTGATTAATTATTATTTTGCTACTTCAGATTGATATTTTTGCGCGCGTTGAAGTCTCCAGTTGTTTTGGAAACTATGTAGGAATAAATGGTTGATTAATTATTATTTTGCTACTTCAGATTGATATTTTTGCGCGCGTTGAAGTCTCCGGTTGTGTTGGAACTGATGTAGGAATAAATGACTCATTATTATTATTATTATTATCAATTTAGTTATCCTTTTTGTTGGTGCTAGAAGACAATAAATTTATTATTCCGATTTCGTAAATGACACGGCACCCATATCAATTATAACGGTGTTAAATGGTTATTAAAAAAAAAAAGTTAGGAAACCACAACGCAAAAAGAAATTTTGGAAATGAAAAATTTAAAAATAAAATAAATGAAAGATGTAGGATAAACTCCCAAAAAACGACCCCATTTCAACGCTAACAACCCCCCCCCCCAACCCCCCACCACCCCCGCCCCTTCCCCAAGAGTGTCGTCGAATTAAACAGGTCGAAAGCCTTTGAGATGAAATTCGTACCCTCGCTATCACTTCGGACACGAGTCTTCTATTAAAAGAAAAAAAAAAAAGCCTGAAAGAGCTTAGAATGAATCTTTCCCAGCGGGAAGATAAATGACCTCCTAATTCTGGCATCGCTGTAGTACGTCGGCGGGAGCTGAAAGATAAAAACGCTCTTGGCCCGAAGTCGCTCCGTCCAACGTCCGTCCTCTGAGCAGCGCTCGAGACCGGCGCGACGAAAATGAATGGGAAACGATGCGAGATTTGCGGGAATCATCGTTCATCTCTCGAAGTCAGGGCGAAACTTATCACTCTTTCTTAACTCTATATACCTCCGGCAGCCCTAACCCTCCGGTCTTCCTCCCTTCCTCCTCCTCCTCCTCTTCCCCCTCCAGAGACCCTTCCCTCTCTCTCTTTCTCTCTCTCTCTCCATTCCCCCCTCCCACCATCCCACTTGTGTCCGAATCGTCCATACCCCCCCTACCCTTCCCCCCCTCCCCACAAACCTCTCATTCCAAACAGTTTCCCCACCCAAGAAGAAGGTGAATCCGCGGTTCGGAGTTATGCAATTAAAAAAGTCTATATTACAGAATATAATCACCCGATCTATGAACGTTGAATGCGGAGTGCGCGCGCTTGTGTGTTTGTGTGTGTGTTCGTGTTTGTTTGTATGTATGTACTATGTGTGTATGTGCGTGAATGAAATCGCCAATTATCTCGTTCCTTCGAGGATTGGCAATGCTGGTCTTGGCTTGTCTTTCTTGCACTCAAGAACGGACAGGCTTGCCAACCTGTCCGAAAGGGTGAATCACGCTTGCCAATCCGAGTCAGGGTTGCTGCTGCTTTAGTTCAAGTTGCCAAACAAGTTCCCAGAGACGTTGCAAAAAGACGAGAGAGAGAGAGAGAGAGAGAGAGAGAGAGAGAGAGAGAATTCGACTCCATTTTGTTTTTTTGTCCTCTTATTCACCACGTATGAAATAGATCAGTCTGTTACTTCCGTTACTCTTACGGCAGGGCACTGTTGCGTCATGACGAGATTTTTTTTTTTTTTCGTTTTTTTTTTTTTTCCACCGAGGGAACTTTGGTAACGCTGCCCGGGCAGGGCTCGAGTCTTGCACTTCCAAAACAAAGAACATGCGAAGGTGTGGCTCCGGACTCGTCTCGAACCTCATTGCAAACGCCGGAAAACGACTGGGTGCGTATGTATCCTGCGAGGCGCTGCGTCCCTGTGGGCGGGGTGGGGGGTAACTTGGACTTTGGCGTACGCAGTGTCGCTCACCTGTTGCCGATGTGACGGAGATTTGAACTCCCGAAGTTACAACGAGGTGGTTTGAGAGGGAGGGAGGGAACTCGCGCGAGCGATCGAGCTAAGAACGCGCTAAAGAGCTGTCTACAGTAAAGACGAGAGTTCAGGGTATTTTTCATGTGCTCGTCGACCTTACGGCAATGAATCGCTGGTGCTTTTCTTCGCCGACATCTCCGCATGAAGGTTAAATGCCGCCAAAAAATCTGTGTAACGGGAGTTCATGAAATATAACTCCATTCATTTATGATAATGTTATTGGCCTGTTATACATTACATTTTTCAGAGACACTTGCATAACAGATGGGTACCAAGTACAACACGCGGAAATATATATAAAAAAAAAATAATTTGTCTTGTGGCGTTACATATTGCAGTATACATTCACATGTGCTTGTGTGTAGTGGTAAACAGTATCATATTATACACATATACACGAATAGTCATCAAAATTATTTAACATGACTTTCCTGGCACAAAAGTTTTAAAGTAGAAGTCTGGTTTTTAGATATTTGTCGAAGCAAAGCTAAATTTATAATCATCTTCCGTGTGGTATTTTTTTTTTTTCTTCAACTACACTATAAATTTTTCCTCGATCTTCATCTTTATTAGTTGAATTTTTGAACCATTTGATTTCCTCTAGCTATTGTCCCAATCTCAAAGATATATCTGTTACACTCTTCAGCCTCTTCACTGATCTTCATTGAATATGATTCAGAACTAGTACACTCTCCAAATGCTGAATTTTTATATTGTTGCAGCTTTCCTCCATCTATCAATGTTGTTGTTGCAGTAACTAATAATAATAATTAATTAAGTTAATAATAACTCTAATAATAATAATAAATAATAATTAATTTTCCTAATTATTATTATTATTATTATTATTACTAATATAAACATTGACACTAATTTTCATACTGTTGCATATTTTACATATCCATAAATGTTGTTGTTGCAGTGATAATAATAATAATAATAATAATAATAATAATAATAATAATAATAATAATAATACATATTAAGAAAAGTGATGGACTCCTAAGGAGGCAGGATGCAACCCGGAACCCCACACTATAAATACACCCGTCGAATTCGAGGACTATGATAGGCACACACACACAAAAAAACTATATTATTATTATTATTAAAAATACCAAATTTTCCAAATTTCCCTTGATCACTTTCACGTGATTAACTTCGGTGGACTTAATTTAGGATCTCTCTCTCTCTCTCTCTCTCTCTCTCTCTCTCTCTCTCTCTCTCTCTCTCTCTCTCTCTCTCTCTCTCTCTCTCTCTCTCTCTCTCTCTCAAAGGAATAATCTCCATGGTCCATTAAATTTATCCTAACTGAAATTTTTGAAGATCGGTAAAGCTTATTCCTTTCTATTTTTTTCTATTATCATTATGCACAGTAATACTGGAGTATTTATTGAGGGCTTATCAAAGTAACATTACTCACCCTCATACATATACAATACACGCAGCCACACCTGCATACATACAAGTTCTGTAGTTTTTGTCTCGCAAAATACTTAGGAGAGGCGTTACCTATTTATTATTATTTTTTAAATTCTGTATTCGGTCGTGTTTGTAAGTCTTAGTCTTCAGAATTTATACGGATTTATTTTTTTAATATCAAGGTAGCCTTGTGACACCCAAATCGACGACAACCACAGCGAGGGAATATATTTAAGTGTCTCAGAAATCAGCCTCGATGTCGTTAACTTGTAAAGACCAACCTCTATCATCAGAGAAAGTTACAAGGAGTTACAAGGATTAGGATGTCTCAGAGACTTGTTAGTCCATCCGAAGAGACATCGTGTGCTCACTTATCTGTAGGAGCAGGTTTGACTGTTCATTCACAGTGTCCTAATGATTTTGTCTAGCTTTCTTTTAAACTTATTCTACACTGTTGCTGTTTCATAACTTCTGGTGGAAGTATATTCCACGTCTATGTAAAAAAAGAAATTCCTACAATGGGATGTGTTGTGTTGTATCTCTCCAGTTCTAGTTTCCATTCATTATTGAGAGAGAGAGAGAGAGAGAGAGAGAGAGAGAGAGAGAGAGAGAGAGAGAGAGCCATTCCTTCTAATGGGAAGAACATAGGGCCAGCCTCGATCTCGTAACTTGTAAAAACCAACCTTTGTCATCAGAGGAATAAAAGGGATATTTGTTTGCTTTTGAGAGAGAGAGAGAGAGAGAGGAGAGAGAGAGAGAGAGAGAGAGAGATTGGGTTGCGGAACGGGGCGGGCGGGGTAGTGGGTTACCTGTCCTTAAAATGAATGCTAACCTTTGTTTTGGGGAGGAATTTCCTATTATTGCAGGAAATGTGACATTTCTGAAGAGCATTCTTTCGTTGTGTTATGTGGGAAGCTTCTGATTTCTATTAATATGCTGCGATGATCATATTTCTTATTTCATAACTGGTAGTTCGTAATTATTGATATGTGTCAGATTTTGTGTGGAGCCAAAATCACTTTTTTTTATGCGACGACTCTAATAATGGTTCTTTTTTTCCTGCGGGAGAGAGGTCGCTTTACAATAATTGTCGTATAAGCATCTTATCAAAGAAAGGAATTAGACACAGTCTGAGTCAGACTTAATATTTGGAATGTTCTGTGATGTTCGATCCATTTTGGCATTCAGTAATTTCCTATGTTAACTTCAAGTATCCCTGTGGTGATGTGATCATTTATATATATATATATATATATATATATATATATATATTATATATATATTATATATATCTATATATATATATGCTATCTATCATATATATATATATCATATATAT
>NC_087205.1:92945470-92947970 GCF_015104395.2 Macrobrachium nipponense | reverse complement strand
TGCCACTGCTATAGGTGCCAACAACGCAGGCCACCACCGGACCACGGTTGAAGAAAAGCTAAAACCTAGTGCCTGAAATTATCTAAGAAATTAAACTTGGGTCCAAGACAAAACCCAGGTTATTACACAAATGACGCAGTGACGCTATGACGCAGTTTTTTTTAAGGCTGCGTTAGAGAAGCGTTTGGAAATCTCCAAAGGTTATATGGTTATCAGTCTCAGGTGTGGGACAGATGGTATCAATTTTAGGGCATTTGTCTTTTGGCTAATGAGAGGAATGTTTAATGTTTTGCTTTGTCTTGTGTTGAGTAGATCCTATGAATTGTAGTTTAAGGGAATTGCTGCATGTCATATATATATATATATATATATATATATATATATATATATATATATATATATATATATATGTGTGTGTGTGTGTGTGTGTGTGTGTGTGTGTGTGTGTATGTGTATGTATATATATTAAATGTGTGTATATATACATGCACATTGACTTTTACATATGTATATATATATATATATATATATATATATATATATATATATATATATATATGTATGTATGTATAATATATGTGTGTGTGTGTGCGTTTATGTATATACGTATCTAGACATATAAAATCTACATTAATATACTTTATACATTCACATATGCACCATTTATACAACATCACAAGTATTGCCAACACTAAAATAAATTGACAAACAATCGTTGAACACAAAAGACCCACATATAAAGAAAGTTCACATTTATTTTTCATTCTCTCTCTCTCTCTAAGGAATATTTGTCTTGGAATTAATTTGTTTATTTTTTTTCTTTTCAGGTAAAGTGAATCATCCGAGACGAGATCTATTTCAAGTTGTACACAACACAAAGGTCAGAGGAAGGTCAGAGGTTGTCGTTGTTACAGGAATTATGTATCCATACTTTAGATGCTTATACATACGTACATACATACTATATACATATTTACATATAGACATGCATGCATAACATAAATAGTGTTAACGTCAAATAGTATTAACATAAGGCCAGCAATCAAACTCTCTCTCTCTCTCTCTCTCTCTCTCTCTCTCTCTCTCTCTCTCTCTCTCTCTCGATATATATATATATATATATATATATATATATATATATATATATATATATATATATGTAATACTAATATATAACGTATGTGTTCATCAGTGTTATCATTACCTCCAAGTGCTTTCACTTCGACAAGTCTCCCCTTTAGGTCTGTCTTTAGTATTGTTGAACATGAATTCTAGCACCCACATATATCCCAGACTGTTTTCCATTTCCAAATATTTCTTATCTATTATTTTTGTCAAATTTGTGGAAGGACTCATTTCCTAACTGTACCGAAGTATCTGCAGTTCCATGTAGCACACAGTTCCTACCTGACTGAGGACAGTGACTCCTTGGATTTTAACCAAGTATTATTTAAACCAAGGTTTACTTTGGCTTTTAACTTAGTTTTTTTTATCAAGTTTTCTTGTTTTTAACAAGTTTTTGGGGGATTTTAACCAAGTTTTGCCAATTTTTTTAACAAGCTTTTTTGTTTTAAGCAAGTTTTTGGTTTTAATTGAATTTATTTTAAGCAAGGTTTTTTTTAACCCAAGTTTTTTGTGTATATTTTTACAGTTTTTTATACAAAGTTTTTTAACAAAGACATCTTTGTTTTTAACCAATTTTGTAGGCTTATTTTTACCAAGTTTCGTCACCAAATTTTTTAAATTTTTACCAAGTTATTGTATTTAACCAAGATTTTCCAATTTTTTTTTTATTTTACCGAAGTAATACGTCGGGAATTCAGAGTCGAAACCGAGGAAAAATATCTCCTAACGCCATATTTAAATCAGTTGTCATGCTGTTAATGGTTTCTGGTGCTCATTCTGAGCAAATTCATCATTTTCAGTTCTAAATCTAGCCTGTACAGAAAGTTGTCAGCCTACAAGGTAGCAATTGCTCTTAGACTGAACTCATGTTCGAAGATCCCGGTACTGTTAGGTGGGTCACCCCAAATTCAAGGTAAATAATATATATATATATATATATATATATATATATATATATATATATATATATATATATATATATATGTATATGTAACATATCCATTTTCCTCCTTTCCGTGTCGCTGGAAGGTCAGGGTGCGACAGGGGATATTTCGTCACTAATCTGAGAGAGGGAGAGAGAAAGAGAGAGTGGAGAGAGAGGAGGGCGGCGGGGGAGGAGTTAGCTCTCTTCTCTCTCTCTCTCTCTCTCTCTCTCTCCTCTCTCTCTCTCTCTCTCTCTGATTTCTACGTCTTTGCAGAGGACATCATTAATCGGAGGGAATATGTTAATTAAAAATTATTTTGTGTCCTGGAAGTTCTCTTTTATGACCCGACTTGTGAAACTTATTTTATACTTTTGTTCTGACTCCCGATTTCTGGGATATTCAAGTCGTCGACCTCCTTCGTATTCCCAGAGTCCAGACGCTACGTCTTA
>NC_087205.1:92930470-92942970 GCF_015104395.2 Macrobrachium nipponense | reverse complement strand
TTGTGTTTGAAGAGGAAAAAGCTTGCATGCATCACGAGTAAGCTGGGGATCGGATCACGCCTTGTATAATTTGCGTTGACGAATCAGTGGTCTTCATGTTATAACAAGTCCTTCACTTCTTGACTGGAGTGTTGTAGAAGGCTGCATTTGAGAAATCTGTATTCATATAGATTTATTTATAAAAAAAAAAAAAAAAAAAATTATCACGAGAGGCAAAATGTACTAATTCTTCCATATTAAGGATTTCTCCAGTCTTCTCTGTCCCGATAACTGAGAACAAGAGCTTTTTGCCATCTCTGCCGTTCCCACATTCCTATGTATTTTGATATTTTATCTTTGCAGCTGAGGCTGTCGTTACCTGAACATAGACATGACGAATGAGAGAGATGGACGAGAATCGGATAAAGGTAGCGAGTAATCGGCAAGAATAAGAGACTGGCGAAAACGGACGAAAGGAATGAATGAATAAAAAATAATTAATTAAAAGCGTTCACTTGGCTGATTAAAGCCCTTGCTGCCTTTGCTTTGGTCGAGCTCGTCACGAATCGCAGAGACGTCACGAAAGGGGCTCTCGTACGAAACAGCCACGAATCGCAGAGACGTGACGAAAGGGGCTTTCGTACGAAACAGCCACAAATAGCAGAGACGTCACGAAAGGGGCTTTCGTACGAAACAGCCACAAATGCCAGAGACCACTGCGTCGCCGCCCCCACCCCTCCACCCTCACTTCCCCTCCCCCCCGGTTTTCACAGGAGTTGGTGGCTCTGTTGCATTGGTTGCGCATCCCTGGAGTCTCTTGTTTCGGTTTAAAGATGAAATGGCGGCGGGACGGGACGATGCTCCCAGGTTTGTGGCGCTGATCCGATCACCCCAGAAACGATAGCATGAGCTGCGATAACGATAACGATAACGATAGCTACGATAACGGCGATTAGCCTGCGCGTGTCGGTAACAAATTATCGTTAGATTTCACGTTTTTATTTGCCTTTTTTTTTTTTTTTTTTTTTTGTCACTTTGGGGTGAGAGAGAAAAATCCCCAATATTATTTTTGGTTTGGTGTTATTTCTATAAAGATCAAATTTAGTGTATGAGAGAGAGAGAGAGAGAGAGAGAGAGAGAGAGAGAGAGAGAGAGAGAGAATCGCCAATATTACTTTTGGTTAGGTTTCCCCGAACACCCCCCACCCCCCTTGTGTTATCCATATAAATATAAAATTTAATGTATGAGAGAGAGAGAGAGAGAGAGAGAGAGAGAGAGAGAGAGGCTGTCCACGGGACCAGCGACTCACGTGACGCGACACGACGGCGGGGAAAGGTCAGACAAGTGCGGGTGGTTATCGGTCAGAGGTCAGAAGTTAGGTTAAAGGTCGCTCTTTAGGTCAGGGGTCGAGCGCCGGGGTTAAATGTCAGCGAAGAAAGTGATATATCGCGCGCGCCTTTCGATACTCCGTCGATGAATAATAGTCTCATTGTACATTTTCCATCTTGTGACGATAGCTGCCCTGGTTGAATTTCTCAGTGATGAAAATAATAATAAATAATAATAATAATAATAATAATAATATACAAGCACAGAATGCAGATATGTCTAAACAGTTTGATACACCACAAATAATAATAATAATAATAATAATAATAATAATAATAATAATAATAATAAGAGTTCTAGCCGGGGCAGCATCGCAAATTTTATTATTATTATGATTATTGTTATTGTTATTATTATTATTCTATCACAGTCCTCCAATTCGACTGGGTGGTATTTATAGTGTGGGGGTCCGGGTTGCATCCTGCCTCCTTAGGAGTCCATCACTTTTCTTACTATGTGCGCCGTTTCTAGGATCACACTCTTCTGCATGAGTCCTGGAGCTACTTCAGCGTCTAGTTTTTCTAGATTCCTTTTCAGGGATCTTGGGATCGTGCCTAGTGTTCCTATGATTATGGGTACAATTTCCACTGGCATATCCCATATCCTTCTTATTTCTATTTTCAGATCTTGATACTTATCCATTTTTTTCCCTCTCTTTCTCTTCAACTCTGGGGTGCCCATGGTATTGCGACATCAATGAGTGATACTTTCTTCTTGACTGTCAATCAACGTCACGTCTGGTCTGTTTGCACGTATCACCCTATCTGTTCTGATACCATAGTCCCAGAGGATCTTTGCCTGATCGTTTTCTATCATTCCTTCAGGTTGGTGCTCGTACAACTTATTACTGCAAGGTAGCTGATGTTTCTTGCACAGGCTCCAGTGGAGGGCTTTTGCCACTGAATCATGCCTCTTTTTGTACTGGTTCTGTGCAAGTGCCGGACATTCGCTTGCTATGTGGTTTATGGTTTCATTTTTCGTATTGCACTTCCTACATATGGGAGAGATGTTATTTCAGTCTATCGTTCTTTGAACATATCTGGTCCTTAGGGCCTGATCTTGTGCCACTATTATCATTCCTTCAGTTTCCTTCTTTAGCTCTCCCCTCTGTAGCCATTGCCAATTGTCATCGCTGGCTAGTTCTTTAGTCTGTCTCATGTATTGTCCGTGCATTGGTTTGTTGTGCCAGTCCTCTGTTCTGTTTGTCATCCTCCTGTCTCTGTATATTTTTGGGTCTTCGTCTACTTTTATTAGTCCTTCTTCCCATGCACTCTTTAGCCACTCGTCTTCACTGGTTTTCAGATATTGCCCCAGTGCTCTGTTTTCGATGTTGACGCAGTCCTCTATACTTAGTAGTCCTCTCCCTCCCTTTCGTGTTATGTATAGTCTGTCCGTATTTGCTCTTGGGTGTAGTGCTTTGTGTATTGTCATATGTTTCCTGGTTTTCTGATCTATGGTGCGGAGTTCTGCCTTCGTCCATTCCACTATTCCTGCGCTGTATCTGATTACTGGCACTGCCCATGTGTTTATGGCTTTTATCATATTTCCTCCATTGAGTTTTGACTTGAGTATCGCCTTGAGTCTCTGCATATATTCTTTCCTGATCGTGTCCTTCATCTCTTGGTGTTTTATATCCCCTCCTTCCATTATTCCCAGGTATTTGTATCCTGTCTCATCTATGTGTTTGATGTTGCTCCCATCTGGTAGCTTCATCCCTTCAGTTCTTGTTACTTTGCCCTTTTGCATGTTGACCTAAGGCGCATTTTTTTCCATTCCAAACTCCATCCTGATGTCCCCAGATACAATCCTTACAGACTGGATTAGGGTATCTATTTCCTTGATGCTCTTACCATACAGCTTGATGTCGTCCATGAACATCAGATGGTTAATTCTGTTGCCTCTTTTCTTGAGTTGGTACCCGGCATCCATCTTCTGTAGTACTTTTGTCATGGGAATCATGGCTACTACGAAGAGTAGTGGGGACAGCGAGTCTCCCTGGAAGATCCCTCTCCTGATATTAACCTCTGCTAGTCTTATTCCAGAGCTTGTAAGTATTGTATTCCAGCTGCGCATTGTATTTTTTGGAGGAAGAAGGCTGATGGTGTTTTCCTCTGCCCCATATATTTTCAGGCATTCTATTAGCCATGTGTGTGGTATCATGTCGAAGGCTTTCTTATAGTCTATCCATGTCATGCTTAGGTTGGTTTTCCTTCTCTTACTGTTCTTCATTACCATTTTGTCTATGAGGAGCTGGTCTTTTGTACCCCTGCACTTCCATCTGCAGCCTTTCTGTTGGTGAAGGATGGTGTTTGTCTCCTCTAGGTAGTTGTATAGCCTTTCACTGATGATACCTGTTAGTAACTTCCACATTATTTGTAGGCAGGTGATAGGCCTGTAGTTACTAGCTATATTTCCCTTACTGTTGTCTTTTTGTACTAATGATGTCCTTCCTGTGGTCATCCATTTGGGTGCATGGTGATCTGAGATACAATGCTGGAGTTGTTCTGCTATTCGTGGGTGTAGGGCCTTGAAGTTTTTGAGCCAGTATCCATGGACTTCATCGGGACCTGGGGCTTTCCAGTTTGGCATTTTCTTTAGTTGGTGTCTGACTGTGTCTGTCGTGATCTCTGTGAATCTTATTATTATTATTATTATTATTATTATTATTATTATTTTATTATTATTATTAAGAGGCACAGAAAGTGGCAACATAAATATAAGTAATGAGGGAAGTGTAATGATAACAATACTGATTGAAATGATAATGTTAACGCTAAGAATGACAACTGTATCTACTATAACAAATTTTTAAAGGAAAAAATAAGACATAAACGACAGAGGTTATTTAGTAAACGCATCACTTAAGGTTTTATGCAGCGTTCCTTAGACCCCTAGCTGCGACCCTTTTCATTTATTTCACTGTACCGCCGTTCATATTCTCTCTCTTCCATCTTGCTGTCCATCCTCTCCTAACAATTGTTTCATAGTGCAAAACCTTTTGAGGTTTTCCTCTTGTTACACCTTTCAGATGTTCATACTGTCATTTTTCCGTTTCAGCGCTGGATGACCTCATAGGTCCCAAGTGCTTGGCCTTTGGCCTAAATTCTGTATTCTATTTTATGGACTTACTCTGTCTGCTCCGTTAGCTGTTTTGAGATATTTACGACTATTCCGTAGCTATGACTCCTTAGTGAGAACACCAGTCTAGTCTCTCTCTCTCTCTCTCTCTCTCTCTCTCTCTCTCTCTCTCCTCTCTCTCTGTGACCTTTCTTGGCCCGTCAGTTGTGACCTAATCGTCTGACTGGCAATTGCAGTCTGTATTCGTATTCTTGAAGGACTTGTTCTTTCCTTTCATAATTATTCATTTGTTTCTCCATTTCAAGACTCGTGCTACTTTTAAGTGTTTTTAATAATAATAATATTTTGGAAGAAGACCGTCTTTTAAAAATATTCTGTTGAATAAAATGGCAGAATTTATATAAAAGATTGATTCTCTGAATTCTGCCATTTAGTCAACAGAATAATAATAATAATAATAATAATAATAAATAATAATAATAATAATAATAATAAAATAATTCTGGGTAATAATTCCTTGGGTCGTTCGGACAATTCTAATGATTTAATAAATATTTATTTTTGATTGATGGATATTTCCCTGGCCATGCTCATCACAGGCTTTTGTCGATTTTTGAAATGAAATAAAGATTATTATTATTATTATTATTATTATTATTATTATTATTATTATTATTATTATTATTATTATTATTATTATTATTATTATTATTATCCCCTTCAGCGCAACTCAAGAACTCTCATCAACCCCTCTTTCCTTTTAGCAAATGACGTCCAGTCCATTTCACAGAGATATTTGCCATCATCACTTACTGCGAATATTCCAGTAAAATCAAACAGATCCGCAGAATGGTCTTGTCACCGTACTTTTACAGATCCATACCAGATACGATACCGTCGGGGAGCCGTTCAAAGCAGTGACATGTCATAGGGGTGACATGTCATAGGAGTGACATGTCATAGGGGTGACATGTCATAGGGGTGACATGTCATATGAGTGACATAACAGAATAGTGACACCTCAGATATGAAGTTCCGAGAGTGACAACCATCCAACCGATATTTAAAATAAGTGAAAAATTCAGCGTTTCTTGTGTTTTAAAAAAAAAAAATCTTGATCATTCAATCATCCGTATCATTTCTGGTACACTCTGTCATTCCAGGGAGATGTCATTCCAGGAAGATGTCATTCTAGGAAGATGTCATTCCAGGAAGATGTCATTCCAGGAAAATGTCATTTCAGGAAGATGTCACTCCAAGAAAATGGCCCTCCAGGAAGATGTCACTCCAGGAAAATATCACTCCAAGAAAATGTCACTCCAAGAAAATGTCACTCAAAGTAAATGTCAATCCAGGAAAATGTCAATCCAGGAAAGTGTAACTCCAGGACTCCAGAAAAATATCACACCAAGAAAATGTCACTCCTAGAAAATGTCACTCCATGAAAATGTCATTCCAGGGAGATGTCACTCCAGGAAAATGTCATTCCAGGAAGATATCACTCCAGGAAAAGGTCGCTCCTCCAATACGGCATTTGTGTCACTTGTTTGGCATGGCCCTCCTGCGAAAAGTGAGTCCTTCCATCTGTCGTAATCCCCCGTCCAGTTTCATTCGCGTATCAAACCAGTCGTTATCCGCTCCAGCATCAGTGATTATAACTACAATCTTCAAAACAACAGGAGGAGGAACTCGGCTCTAAAATCACGTGATTATAATTTATAACAGTTTACAAGCTTCAGAACAACAGGAGGATGAGGAACTCGTCTCTAACATCGGGATTTGCCTTTGGAATTCTAGGAGAATAATGGACGTCCATGCTTTAAACGATTACAAACTCGGGTATTGTACTGAGATAATCTCTCGTTGCCTCTTCCTCTTCCTCCTTCTCCTTCTTCTTCTTCTTCTTCCATCGAAAGGTCGAGACGTTGATGCTGAAGTTATTGTTGTTGTTTGTTTATCTTTTGTTCAAGGGAGGTTTCAATGCCCACTTGCATTGAATGGTTCAGGCTTAGATTTAAAGAAGGCGATGTTGAATCTGTATTCAACCTGTTTGCGACATGTGGGCGATAAGGTTGCCCATGTGTGTTCGTGACATGTTGATTTGTAGTGTGGGTAAAAGCTCGTCGTGTTGAACTGATTTTTTTTTTCTTTTAAGAAAACGTGTACAGCGCTGAACGTTAATTTTACGTTTTTTTTTTCACTTAAATATTATTATTTATTCATTACCTCTCTAACTCAGTTATTCATCGTATACATCTAGACATTTACTGCTTCTCTTAACTACGTTCATTCATTTGATCAGACGTTTTTATTTATTTTTTTTTTATTTCAATGTATTTATTCATTACCTCTCTAACTCAGTTATTCATCGTAAGCATCTAGACATTTACTGCATCTCTTAATTAACTACGTTTATTCATTTGATCAGACGTTTTTATTTAATTTTTTTTTCAATGTATTTATTCATTACCTCTCTAACTCAATTATTCATCGTATGCATCTAGACATTCACTGCATCTCGTAACTACGTTCATTCATATGATCAGACGTTTTTTCTTTTTTTCTTTTTAATAACGTGAGATCCATCCCGGCAGACATCATTGATTTAAACTTTACGTAAAGTGTCATTTTCCATGACGTCAGAGCGATAGGAAAGTTCTCTCTCTCTCTCTCTCTCTCTCTCTCTCTCTCCTCCTCTCTCTCTCTCTCTCCAGCGAAGAGAAACATGAGAGAGATGATGACTTACTGGTAGTCTTCTGTTTGCGTAACCATTTCCCCTGGCGTCGTTTTGTATACGACAGCAAAGATAAGCTGCTTCATTAATAAACAGCTCTCTCTCTCTCTCTCTCTCTTCTCTCTCTCTTCTCTCTCTCTCTCTCTCTCTCTCTCTCTCTCTCTCTCTCTCTCTCTCTTTCGTAATGACTGTATGTATGCCTTTTTTTTTTTTTTTTTTTTGTTTTTTTTTTTACGTCACGTATGAGACACGTTTCTCTGTCGCGAACAGAAGACCGCTGGGGAAGAGCCGGGGCCCGGAGGGGGTTGGGGGGGGGGTGAGGGGGAGTTATTTTTTTAAAAAAAAAAATGTAGTTACGTAAGTTATGATAACGGCGTTTTGGGTTTGTCTTGAGATTGTGAATGGGTAGGAATTCCCATTACTAATTCATTCATATGCTACATAATAGAGGGGAGGTAACTCTCTCTCTCTCCTCTCTCTTCTCTCTCTCTCTCTCTATATATATATATATATATATATATATATATATATATATATATATATATATATATATATATATATATATATATATATATATATGTATATATATGTATGTGATATATTTATATATTAGAATTATATATATATATATATATATATATATATAGATATATATATATATATACATATATATATATACATATATATATATTAGATTATTATATATATATTATATATATATATATATGTTCGTATATATTTGTTTTGAATGTGTCAAACGTCATACATATGTACATTTTTGTAAACAAATAACTCCATAAAACTATAAATGCTTTTGATGTTCTTGTATGTTCTATTCCTAGCTATTCATACCTAATGTATTAAACATAGAATATTAAGTTAATATTGTCAGCAAATAGGCCTTAAGTGGCCTTAAGCGAAGGGGTTATAGAACCATATTTTGCAATTCATTTGGGGTCTGGAGTCATCAAAGGGTTAAGAAGAACTCCTCCCACGGATCCAAATGCAGGAAGATCTGAAGTAATTCTGATGTCCGTGTCAGGAT
This sequence comes from Macrobrachium nipponense, assembly GCF_015104395.2. Lineage (NCBI taxonomy): Eukaryota > Metazoa > Arthropoda > Malacostraca > Decapoda > Palaemonidae > Macrobrachium > Macrobrachium nipponense. Next base: position 92,934,745 of record NC_087205.1, on the reverse strand, counting down.
TCGAACTGACATCCAGTGCGTCAGAACGAGGTCACGTAGTCGACCTGACCTCCATCTGATACTCTGCATGCAGGTTCGTATCCATCTACGGACGTCAGAATTACTTTACATTCTTGCATTTGTATCTCTTTGCAGTGACGATCGTATCCAAACAGCGTGAAGAATTCTAGAAGTTAATAAGAGGTATTGTGAAATTATTATTACAATTACATACATATCTGGTTAAAATTGACCAAATAGATTAATAGTCTCTGTGGGCTTGTTCTATATGAATAAATTTCATCCTGTGATTATTATTATTATTATTATTATTATTATTATTATTATTATTATTATTATTATTATTATTATTATTATTATTATTATATTCGCTGTGCATAAATCGTTTTCTTCCTGAATGATTGACTACACAAAGCTTTATTATTATTATTATTATTATTATTCGTAGTGCATTAATTGTTTGTTTCCTGACTAATTGACCACACGAAACTTAGCCATCGGAGACCGGATGGAGGTAAGATGAAGATGATGATCACTTCAGCTTTCCCCACCAGAGGTTTCTGTAGAGAGGCCGTTGGAGAATAATACTGAAGGATACTACTCTTTATGCTCTTCCATTATTTGTTAGGGCTGCTCTTTTTTATATTTCGCGTCCCTTGGGTCACGTGTAGGAGCTTGGATTAGGGGCACGTGAGAGAGAGAAGAGAGAGCAGCAAACGAGTCTCTCTCTCTCTCTCTCTCTCTCGTCCTGATCTCTCTCGAAGGTAGAAGTATATGTATCTGGTAACGAGAGCGTAGGCTGAGGAGGAGGAGAGAGATGTTGCATCATGGCGATGACGTCTGATAAAGCTGATGACCTGGCGTGAAGGGTGGCGCTAGGATGATAGGATTCTATGGCTGGATGAGGAAGGAAGGAAGGAATTCCTTCCTTCCTTACTTAGACTTCCTTGTGGCCGGAAGCTGTCACTGAACTGTGGATGTCGTGAGTCACTTTCATAGTAGGAATGAATGAACTGTGAATCTGTCTCGAGTTTCCTTCGACACACTTCGTGATGTTTGGTATTTCCGTGACCTTTTGGGGGGTGAGGCTGAGTGAAGGCTATTGTAACGTGAACTGTATCGTAAATTGTTTCGTAATTTGTATCGTAAATTATATCGTGAACTGTGTCATAGACTATTCTATTCTATTCGAAAAAGGATGAGAAACGACATAGTTACAATAATTTTAAAAAGTACCTTAACTCAAGGAGCTCGCCAGAACTGAGTTTGAGAAAACTCTGGAACTTACAGGTTGAAATTTTACGTAAAGCAAAGTTTGAGAATCGTAACCAAAATGAGTTTGAGAATCAAAAGCTATTTTGAGAAACTACCCAAAATATTTAAATTCTTTCCTTGTCATAAGCTATCTAAGATTCAGTTCAAGAAGCTACTCAAGAGTTGGTCAAACTTACGAAGATAAGTTTGGAAATTTCTTATCCAAACAGAGCTTGAGAATGTGCCATAAATGAATATTTAAACTTACCCTGAACTAGGTTAAAAAAACTACTCAAATTTAGTTAAAGCTGTCATTAGGAACAGTTGATTTTAAAGAATATACTGTAATAGATGTAAATAATGTACAGTTGACTTTAAAAAATACATAAAGAATGTCCTGAACTAGGTTAAAGAAACTACTCAAATTGGGTTAAAGATATTATTAGAAGCAGTTGATTTTTAAAAATGTAGACTGTAAACAGATCTAAATAATGTACAGTTGACTTTTTAAAAAATACACGAAGAATGAAGACTTGAGATTGTAGTTTGAGGAAACCAAATTTAGTCAGAGAAATATGAGAAACAGTTGATTCATAAAATATACGTAAATAAAGATTTGAATGATTGACGCTTGATTTTAAAAATATGCAAAGAACTAGGTCTTGAGACTGTTGGTTACGATGAACTCAGAAAAGCACCGCAGAGCTTCAGAAGAGTAAACATTGATGAAATAGACATCTTCTGGAGAAAACTGGCGAATACTCGCGTCTCTAATTTCGTTACCTGAGCCAGCTGCTGATATGCTCCAGGAACGCCAGCTGCGATAAAAACTGACCCCCACGCGACACCACCTGTGCTTAGTACAAGGTCATCTTCTATATCACGTAACCAGCGTTACTGCTTCTCTCTCTCTCTCTCTCTCTCTCTCTCTCTCTCTCTCTCTCTCTTAAGTAGCTTATCGTTTTTCTCTCTCTCTCTCTAAAAGTTTCTGAGACATTTTGGTACAGTATCTACTTGAAGACTAGCTCTCTCTCTATCTCTCTCTCTCTCTCCAGACGATTCTGGAACATTTTGGTAAAGTATCCAATTGAAGACTAGTTCTCTCTCTCTCTCTCTCTCTCTCTCTCTCTCTCTCTCTCTCTCTCTCTCTAATATTTTAAAATTGCATCAACTTAAAGAATACCTAAGATTCGAAATAGCCTTGCATTCAGTGACTCTGCATAATAAAGTTTCTACATTATGCCCCAATGTAGGGAATTTATTTAAATCCCAAATATTTCTTATTTACTTGATTTTAAGCGCTATGGTAATATCAATTATCTGTCTTAGATATATATTTTGATAAAGGGATATATTATATTTATATATATATATATATATATATATATATATATATATATTATATATACATACATATATATACATATATATATATATATATATATAGATATATATATATGTATATATGTTATATATATATATATATATATATATATATATATATATATATATATTGCTCAGATAGGAACGAATAGGTTAAGAAATATTTCCGTGGAATGAGAACTTCTTTCAGTGAACCGCGGAAGTGGATAGTGCCATGAGTGACACCTCGCGCGGTCCACTATAGGCATTACTTGTGGTTCTTCGTAGCTGCAAGCCCTTTCATTCCTTTTACTGTACCTCCGTTCATATTCTCTTTCGCCCGTCTTTTTTTTTTTTAGCCTTCTCCTAACAATTGTTTTAAGGTGCAAGTCCTCTGAGGTTTTCTCCTGTTACACCTTTCAAACCTTATAATATAATTACATATGTTACAAGCAGATGGCGAAACCAGGCATTTCACGAACTGCTTGAATTTTCAGGCAGGTAGCGAAATGCACTTAGGGACATTTGATCATCCAGGGGTTAGTACTATGTGAAATACGCTTGACACCCCCAGGGGCTAGTACTAAACATGGCAAAATACACTTGACCCCCTAGGGGCTAGTACTAAATACGGTGAAATACACTTGACACCCCAGGGGCTAGTACTAAACAAGCTAAAATACATACACTTGACCCCCAGGGGCTAGCACTAAACAAGTTAAAATACACTTGACCCCCAGGGGCTAGTACTAAACACGGTGAAACAGTGCAAGGGAGTCATAGGTTCACCATGTTTAGTACTAGCCCTTGGGGGGTGATCAAATGTCCCTAAGTGCATTTTGTTATCTGCTTGTAACATATATAAATATGTATATAGATGGATAGATAGTTAGATAGACAGATAAAAAGTTGAATATATAAATATAAATAAGTAGGCATTAGTGTTAGAGTCTTCTTCCCACACGCAATTTGTTGATAATGATTGTTCCACTCCATGACGTCACCGTGAACGCTGAACTCGTCATTGCCTTCAACCTCCCAAAAAAAAGATTTCCTGACAAATATAAAATGACCAACGGAAACTCGTCGCTTCCCGGTGGCGTTCTGGATGGCTTCGGGAACACAAGTTGCCGCTTTACTCAAGAAATCCAGAAGTAATCATGAAAGAAATAATGGATAAACTATAAGTGGAGATTGATTTCAGAAATGAGTCGCGTAGCCAGGCACTTTGTGACGTCACCGGGAAGCACACCTCCTACTGTACACAAATCATACCAGAATTGGATCGTTGCCAGAAGAAGAAGAACAAGAAGAAGACGAAGAAGAAGGAATAAGAATTGGTAGCAGCAACTCAGGAGGATGCCGAGAATAGAGAAGGAACCAAGATGAGTCTCCTCCTATGAGCTGAGACAGCCGAAGGTATTACACCAAGGACGAGGGATGACCTTGGATGCTGGGGGAGGGACTCCTACGCCCTAGGACCTCACTGGTCCTCCCTCCTCCTTACAACCTTCCCATCCCCAACCAACCAACACCCTCGGTTGTCCCATCATCCTCCCCCAATCCTCGTCTTTACCTGTAATCCACAAACGCACGTACATATATATACACACACACACACGCATACACAGACCACCCAACCTAAGGACTCATTTCAGA
>NC_087205.1:92895470-92925470 GCF_015104395.2 Macrobrachium nipponense | reverse complement strand
TTTTGTATGGTGAGATTGGGCTGTTCTCTCCAGAATAACCCAAAGTACTGGATGTCGGTGTAGTCATTCCTCTGCTTTCCAGCTAATTTTTCCTGGAATTCTTGGCTTTGGGGAACGTTCTAGGTTCCAGGTGGAGACCGTTGTGTATGGTGAGATTGAGTTGTTCTCTCCAGAATGACCCACAGATCTGGATGTCGGTGTACTCATTCTTCTTCTTTCCAGCTAATTGTTCCTGGAACTCTCGGCTTTGGGGAACGTTCCAGGTTCCAGTTGGAGACCGTGGTGTATGGTGAGATTGAGCTGTTCTCTCCAGAAAAACCCAGAGAACTGGATGTCGGTGTAGCCATTCTCCTCTTTCCAGCTAATTGTTCCTGGAACTCTTTGTTCATGGAACAAGTGCCTTTGGGGAACGTTCCAGGTTCCAGGTGGAGACCGTTGTGTATGGTGAGATTGAGTAGAATATTTCTTCTCGTCCGTCCTCCTCTTGCTGTTCTTGTTCTTCTCTCTTTATTTCTTTCTTTTTCTTTCGTTCTTTTTTTTTTTTTTTTTTTTTTTTTTTGTTTTTTTTTTTTTTTTTTTTTTTTTTGCCGAGCCTTCGTCGACATTCCAGACTCCAGAGCAAGTCACGATATCAGCCTTGGTTTCCTTCAAGAAGGACGAAAGCCTGATTTGTGCGTGCTTGTGCTTGTGTGCGTGTGTGCTTGATCTGTCGTCGACTGTTTTCTACTTCGAATTTTCTCTCTCTCTCTCTCTCTCTCTCTCTCTCTCTCCTCTCTCTCTAATTTTCTCTCTCTCTCTTCTCTCTCTCTCTCTCTCCTCTCACTCCTCTCTCTCTCTCTCTCTCTCTCTCTCTCTCTCTCGCTTTAAATCGTGTACAAAAGTATCCGTTACTTCAAAGTTTTTTTTACGCTTTTTTGTTACAGACTTCCAAAACTAGGAAACACAGGTGCCACTATTTTTTTTATTTCATATTATTATTATTATTGTTATTATTATTATTATTATTATTATTGTTATTATTATTATTATTATTATTATTATTATTATTATTATTTTGAAAATTAAACCTCTGACAGATTTTGAATTTACTTCATTTCCAACCTTTATTTGAAAAATGACACCTCTGACAGATATACAGTTTGCTTCATTTTCAAACATTTTTTTTTTTTTTAATCAGATTTTCCCTTTATTATACAGGGTGTCCATAAAGTCCCAGTAACATTACACGTATTTATTGCTCAGAAACCATATAACATGGAGTAATGCAGTTTTCTGTAGAATGAAGTGCTCTGAATGTAAACTTGAGGAAATGTAGAACATTCTACACAAAAAAACTGCTTTACTCTGTATTATGGTTTCTGAGCAATAAATACTTGTAATGGCACTGGGACTTTATGGACACCCTGTACTTTTGATTCTATATATATATATATATATATATATATATATATATATATATATATATATAATATATATATATACATATAATATATACACACACACACATATATATATATATATATATATATATATATATATATATATATATATATATATATATATATATATATATATATATTCCTTTACCTTAACGATATCCCACGCTGAACAACTTGATTTTGCTTGATCTGGTATATGTTGTAACTTTTCTTGGAGGTAGGAGTGGGGTGGGGTCACAAATATGCAAAATGTGAGAGTTGATGTACCAGACCTACATGTGTCTGTCCGCTGAGTTTTTCTATTTTCTCCTCATTTACCTAACTTAAGAGGAAACCCTCAGGGCTTTCAAAGACCTGGGAGATAAAGACCTAAGGGATCTAAAAGTGTCACTCTTATAGCCATAAGAATTTTGAAAGTCACAGAATCGTAGATATCGGCGGCCTCTGTAAATGAATCCAAGGTAAGTCGAGTGTACCTTTGAACTGTTATTCGTGTTTTCAATATTTTTTGTTAGTTTATTTTCATTTTCCTAATATGTTAAGTTTACTACGTTGTATCTTTTGCTGAAATAAAGATATTCATCCGCGATCATTTTTTTTTTTTATTTAATAAACTGTCCCGGACGAGGAGTTACTCTGCCCAGTTGTTTGGTAGTAACAAGTTGAGGTATTTAGTCGTCTGTTCGTTTGTGATGTATTACATTTTTTCTTTAAGCCGTCGCTCGCTCTCTCTCTCTCTCTCTCTCTCTCCCTCTCTCTCTTCAAAGGTCCCTTAGTTACCGTTCAGAGCTTTTTTACAGTTTGAAGAATACTTTGACACTAAGTAAAAGAATGATAAAAGAAACTAAAGTACCAATAGACAAAATTCCTTATTATGAAATAACGTTCTTAAGATATTATTATTATTATTATTATTATTATTATTATTATTATTATTATTATTATTATTATTATTATTATTATTATTATTATTAAACCAAAACAAAACTTTTCAGTTTCTTCTGAAGATTGAAAAGAAAACCACAAAAAAAAATCACTTTGTAACTTGTTTACTTCTTAAGTATTTACATTTAGTAAAACTAAATGTAAATACTTAGAAGTAAAGAAGTTACAAAGTGATTTTGTGGGTTTCTTTTTCAATTATTATTATTATTATTATTGTTGGAAAAACAAATCCACAGTTATATAAATGTACATATATTTAAATCTAAAAATTTAAGGATAGCTTTCGGGAATCAGCTCGGTTCCCCGAAAGCTATCCTTAAAGTTTTAAACTTAAATATATGTACATTAACTTAACAGTGGATTTGCTTCTTCATTTGAAGACTCGTGGTACTGTGAGGATTTTTTAATTATTATTATTATTATTATTATTATTATTATTATTTATTATTATTATCATTCAGAAGATGAATAACCCAAGTTATATGGAACACCCCCACCAAGGGGGCCCAATGACTTGAAATTCAAGCTGCCAAAAAATATGGTGTTCACTTGGAAGAAGAAAGAGGAGATATAGGGAAATGCAGTAAGAAGAGATATCACTTATGAAAAAGAAAAAATAAATTAATAGATAGGTGAATAGACAGATACATCAAAGAAACGAATGGGGCTCACCCACTTATTATCTCCTTTTATTCGAGTGCTTTTACAAGTGACAGTTGCTTAAAAGGTTTACAATTCTCATACCTGTGTTTTAACTGCAGTTATGATTATCACCTGCTCATATGTTATTCATGAATATCTAATATCTTTTTTTGTCAAATTTGCCTTTCCTACACTTTTGTGCATCGAGAAAGTTACGATGTTCATAATCATTGCAATTCCATGATAATGATTGATTGATTATGAAATTGTCTTGAGGATCAAGCCTATGATAATGACACCTGTTGACTATATACTGTTATACTTACTTCCAAATGAGGACCATATTCTTTGGAGGCTTGAATTTCAAGTCATTGGCCCCTTTGGTGGGCTGGTTCCATAGGAATAGGGTTCATCTTCTGAATAATAATAATAATAATAATAAAATAATGTAATAATAATAATAATAATAATAATAATAATAATAATAATAATAATAATAATAATAATAATAATGTCTCTGGCCCCTTTGGTGGGCTCGTTCCATAGGTATAGGGTTCATCTTCTGAATAATAATAATGATAATAATAATAATAATATCTCTGTTACGGATGCCAAACCATACAGTCTGCTCACTGCTTGGATAGGTGACCAGCTACGAAAGCCACATTTCCCCTAACTTTTGGAGTTCCAGCGACTTATTCGAGAGAGCCTACCGCTGACACCGGATAGATCTAGTAAAGTTGAGCGTCTAAGACGCTTAGAAATGGATATTCACTTTTCGTAATATCCTTGTCTTCTTCTTCTTCTTCTTCAAGTATTTATCAGCCGTTGGTTGTTCTCTTGAAAAGGATGGAAAGGAAAGTCGAACGTGTAACGCAAAAAGGTGTTATAATGTTTTGAAATGAATTATTTTTATCAAAGCACCATAGTTTTTCTTAGAGAAACAGGAAATGTCTACGTAGAAACAGTGATCGCATCACCCAGGATATGATTGTAGAAAGGGATTTGTGTGTATGTGTATACATATATATATATATATATATATATATATATATGTTATATATATATAGTATATATGATTAATATATTATATATATATATATATATATAAGCATTTTTTGAAAGATGTACTCTCGAGTCTCAAAAACACCTATTCCTTCTTTGTATTCATCTCTCTCTCTCTCTCTCTCTCTTTTCTCTCTCTCTCTCTCTCTTTCTTGTGTGTGTTTTCTTCCTCTTTCATTTCTTGAGCGATTTCGTTGTGTTTTGAGAAGGGGATCTACCTGCCTTGTTCTGTTCTGAGAATTGACTTGTTTTGGTCAGATGTTCCTGTATAATAGTAGTAGTATTTAACGGACGGGAAAATGTCTTTGAAACGGCTCACCTTTACCTATTTCCACGCAATGTTTCTCAAGTCTTCATGAGGATTGTCTTATTTTTGTATAGAAAGACTTATGTTATGCGTACCTTTAATACCAAGGCAAGAACAAAGGCAAGACCATTGCCATTATAATTCCCCAGCGCTTTAAAAGAATGCCCATTCATTTATTCACGAAGCAGCGTCGTCGAAACTTGTGTCCGTTGCCAGAGCGAGCGGACGCGGCGTCCGCCACGTATTGAAAGGTTTTGTGCTGCCGTGATTGAAGGTAGGTATATACCTCCACGAGTGGCCGCTAGAGGCGCTGCTAACGTCTCCGCTCGCGGTGGCGTCGTCGTACATAATGCCTGGTTTCCGGGTCAATCGTGATTCGTACTAGAAGTTATCAACCTCCAGCTATCGAGTTTCTCTACACGCAGCGCTCTCGTTTTCCCTCCCATCCCACCCCACCTCCTCTTCCCTCTCTCTCTCTCCCTCAACGTAATTGAATCGACGTATTTTTCGGACATGAACGAGGAGAAACATCACAACGGGGCGACCATGATACCCTTTTTGCCGCCCTTTCTTCGCAACTTCTCTCGCAGTTTCTAATATCCAGAGAGCTCTAAAAGGAATAGTAGACACACACATGCTTCCTTGGGCTGCTGAGAGGTAGTGGGTGGTGGGGGAGAAGGGGATAGTAAAGTGGGGGGGGGGGTGGGGGGGGAGCTGAGAAAAAGGAAAGGCAGCAGCAGCAGCAGCTTGGCGTCCTTGTGTGGCCTTCACGGCTACAGGCAGTCACACACACTCCCACAAGATAACCATCTCCTCTTTCTCACTCCTCCGCCTTCTACTTTTTTTTTATTCTTCTTCTTCTTCTTTTCCTCTTTTTCTCCGTGATATTTTTCCTCCAAACTTATTCTTGCAGGACTGAATTAAAATGTTGCAAACTGGATAGCACCTCCGTGGCTGAACTCCAGTGCTTCTGAGACCGTCCTGCACTTGTTTTTTTGCATCGAGTGAAATCTAGGAATTGTTTCTCGAGAAACACCGAGCATCAGAAAAACGGACGAACGAAGATTTAACGGTGACATTTACGGTAATATTTTGGACTGCAAAGACCAGCACTTTAAATTTCCAGTCGTTTATCTAAAAATACTTGGTTCGTCTTGAGTGGCTCTGTATGGTACGAGTTTAGAGTGTTAATTTGTATCAGTTAAACATGGTTTTCTGTTGTGATTATGCTGTTGAAGAATATTCTTTAAAAAATCAAAATCTGCTTTCGAAACATATAGGTATACTGAAACTCGTTGTGAAACTGCTCCCCCCACTCCCCTAAACCCCCTCCGCCCCTTCTTGCCACCCCCCCCCCCCCCCCACAAAAACTAGTCGCATCAAGTTTCAAGAAGGAAGTTTCGATCTCGAATTATTTCATAAGTTGTTAGAGGTTTTTTTTTTGTGCTCTAGACATAATAGGCCATCAATTTGATTACAGTTATCCCGAGAGTCTTAACTGAACATGTGAACATTTTAGTTGCGTTGTGTAATTCTCTCTCTCTCTCTCTCTTCTCTCTCTCTCTCTCTCCTCTCTCTATATATATATATATGATATATATATATATATATATATATATATATATATATAGTATATAAATATGAGTATACATATAAAGGAATATATATACATATAAAATTATATATAATATTATATATATATATTATATATATGTCCTATATATATTTATATATATATATATATATATATATATATATATATATATATATGTATATATATATATATGTGTGTGTGTGTATTAATTGAATTCTGCTGTTAAAAACAAAGGCTAGAAAATTAGGATTCTTAGTTATTGAGCTTAATATTTTGAGAGCCAAGCCTCGTGATGACAACAAAGCAACAAAAGAGGTCCTTGACAAAAGAGAGAGAAAGTTCTCAAATAAACTTTACAAGAAAAAAAATATTCAGGCAAACTTAGTTTTAAAAAACAAGCGAAGTTGTTGCTTAACCAATATGTATTTTTTTTTTTTGTTTCCTGTCACAGTCCTCCAATTCGACTGGGTGTTATTTATAGTGTGGGGTTCCGGGTTGCATCCTGCCTCCTTTGGAGTCCATCACTTTTATTATTATTATTATTATTATTATTATTATTATTATTATTATTTATTATTATTTCTACGTCGTCATTAACTCAGATCTTTCTAGTCTTCTGTTATGGTTTTCTCTATTGTTATTATTATTGTTATTCAGAAGATGAAACCTATTCATATGGAACAAGCCAGCAAAGGCCATTGACTTAAAATTCCAGCTTCCCAAAGAATATTACGGTGTTCAATAGGAAGAAGTAAGTGGAAGTAAATGGAAATGCCAGCAAGATGATGTCTCGCTTATTTGATAATAAAAAAATGTCCATATACTCTATTTAGTTCCACTGTTTAAGTAATTAATCTAGACCCTCTCTTAGCTGGTAAGACTGTAGGCAGAGAAGGTTAAGTCCCGTATACGGGTGGTGAAGCCTTGCTTAGGGAAACGCTTGTGAAATCTATTTAGATTAATCCATTTTAGGGCGTATATAACCACTTTTGTCATACGTTTTTCTAACAAAAGTTCCTCTACTTAACTCGAAAACCTTCAAGGAGCTACATCTCGATCCAGTCCCTTTCGTTGTCATCATTTCTATCTATTGATTTTTTTTTTTTTTTGTTAATCTATTTTATATATATATATATATATTATATATATATATATATATACTGGTGTTTTCTTTTTTTATTTCCCGTTGCTTTCTGTCACTGCTTTCTAACGAAGGCCATATTCGTTGAAAGTTTGAATTTCAAGTCAGTGGCCCCTTTGGTAGGCATGTTCAGTATGAGGAGGGTTCATCATCTGAATATAATAATAATAATAATAATAATAATAACTAATAATAATAATAATAATAATAATAATAATAATAACAAAACAATAACAATAACAATAACAATAATAATAATAATAATAATAATAATAATAATAATCAATAATAATAATAATAATAATGATAATGAATGATATGATATGATGATGATTGATGATGATGATGATGATGATAATAATAATAATAATAATAATAATAGTGGGTTTTAGCTAAAGCAGAGACAGTGGCATGTGTTATCATTTTCGTTTACTGCGATGAGAAATGTTGTCTTAATCGTATATTAATTAAAGAATTAATATGAAACGAATCATGTTTCCATGCCGTAGGCAGAAGTAACCAAAACATCTGTTCGTATCACTACGTAATGTGGCCTGCTTAGAATTTTTTTTTTTTTTTTCATTTTTTTTGCTAGTAATAACTTAATCTGCCATTTTCAAAAGGTGGTCATTTTGAAAATGATCCTTTTTTATATAACTCAAAACAGGGCTTACTTCGATGGATTTTTCAAAGAAGAACTGATGCTTGTAAAAGGACCTTTTTTTAATGAATATATATTTTTTTAAATTAATATATTTATACTGGGCCAAAAACCGAAGATCTGGAGACAAGGAGGTGAAAGAAGCTGTAGAGATTGTTTGTGTGACACCTGCTGTACAGGTCTCTCTTCTACGTTAGTGAGGTTTAGTTTTTACTTAATGAGGGCTCTCTTATCTTATGAGGTCTCTCTTTTGCCTGATGACGTTTCTCTCATATCTTATGAGGCCTCTCTTTTGTTTTATGAGGTCTCTCTCTTATCTTATGAGGTCTCTCTTTTACCTTATGGGGTCTCTCTTTTTTCCTTAGAGGTGTCTCCTTTATCTTAAGAGGTCTCTCTTTTACTTTATGAGGGACTCTTTTGCCTTATGAGGTCTCACTTTTGCCTGGTGAGGTCTCTCATTTACCCTATGAAGGGGCTCTTTTACCTCGTGAGGTCTCTTTTACCTTAAGAGGTTTCTCTTTTACCTAATGAGATCTCTCGTTTACCTTATAAATTCTAGTGTATTACCAGAGGGGGCGTGTTCATTGCTTATATAGTGTATTACCTGAGGGGGCGTGTCCTTGGCTTATTAAGTGCTTAACCTGAGGGGGCGTGTCCATGGCTCGTAAAGTGCCTAAGTTTTCCTCTTGTCTGTGGTTGCACTGCCCCTTGGCTAATAGAATACTTTAGGAATTTTGAATTTCTTGTGGTTGTAGTGCTTCTCGTTTATAGAGTACTTAAGAAATTTTTTATTTTTTGTGGCTATAGTGGCCCTGACCGATAGAATACTTAAGAAAATTTCGATCGCTTGTGGTTGCAGCTAACCAGGCTGATAGAATACGTCAGTATTTATCTCTTGCCTGTGGTTGCAGTGCCAATGGCTGATAGAATATTTAATTATATTTCTCTTAACTGTTGTTCCAGTGCTTATGGCTAATAGAAAAATTTAGGATTTTTCTCCTACCTGTGGTTGCAGTGCTCTTGGCCTGTAGGATACTTAAGAAATGTTCACTTACCTGTAGTTACAGTGTTCCTGGCCTGTAGGATACTTAAGAAATGTTCACTTACCTGTAGTTACAGTGTTCCTGGCTTATAGGATGCTCAAGAAATTTATCTGTGGCCCCTCTTGATAGAATATTTTATAAAGTCTCCTAATAGAATATTTTATAAAGTTTCTCTAAGTTCATTTTTATGTCGGGGAAAATGAGACATATCAAGTGTTTCTGGGAAAAGAAGAATTTAAACTTAATTATTTTCGTCTTAACATAATTAAATCACTCTTGTTTGTTTTGTTTTTTTATGTCGGAGGCTGCCTCAAGTTATTCATAAGAAAATTCCAAATGTTTTGCCATCGGGCTTTTGATGGGTTCGGAAAATATTTCTGTCAATTAGTTTTTCCACGAGCATTGGAAAGCTAACACGTTTGCTCTATGCTGTTGCTCTACGAGTGCAACAAAGCGTTTTTAATATCTTATTGAAACTGGATGAGTTGTACGCTAGAAATAAATCAGCCTCGGAAGATACAAGTGCCAATGACACTGCATTACATCTTACAAAAGTAGAAGGTTAATTTGTCCCACAGGTAGAACCTTTAGACGAAAAGCTATGGGTTAAGTAGGACAGGATCGAAATTGAATCTCAACAAATGAGAAGCATTACAACTAACGAAAGAGGGAGGCTGATCTGCCCCACAAATAGATTCTTTTGACGAAAAGTTATGGATTTAGTGGGACAGGATCGAAACTGAGTCTCACCATATGAGATGCTTAAGGAATCAGTGATGATGATGATGATATGAAAAAACAGCAGTAGGTCTATCCAAGTTGTTTTGACAGGACGCAGTTAATTCCAAATAAATATTGAACAAGTACTTAATGTGCCGAGGAAATCGTGTTTCCAGTACATCGTAAATATAATCAAAGCGACTGAAACTAGACCTACCTTTTCTGAGGTTTCGGTATAATGCTGTATGAGCCTGCCCACGGCCCGTGAAACTTACCACGACCTGTTGATGGCCTGGGCTCAATCGTTCCCAGACGCACGACTATAGCTAACTTTAATCTTAAATAAAATAAAAACTACTGAGGCTAGAGGGCTGCAATTTGGTATGCTTGATGATCGGAGAGTGGATGATCAACGTACCAATTCGCAGCGCTCTAGCCTGGGTGCATTTTAAGAATCTGACGGCGAAGTGTGATTCGAGATAAGTGAATTACCGATTCTGATGCCAGAATCCCTGAATTTGAAAATTTACGGGAAGTGTCAATTGGTGACTTGGCAGTTTTTTGGCACCGAGGGGCGTTCACCTAAAAATTGATAAAACTGCGCCTGGGGAATTGATACGCAGGAAGTTGAATCTCTGGAATTGGCAGTCTGGTGGAAAGGATTGAATTCATGGAAACTGCTATGAGAGGGATAGCTGTTCCTGACTGGAAGACGGTGATAACTTGAAGGCAATATAAGTTACTGGTCAATGAGGTCATCAAGGACAAGAAGTAAGATTCTCTTATAAGGGTTACAAAGAGTTACCAGGATTAGGATGTCTCAAAGACTTGTTAGTCCATCCTAAGAGGAGACATCGTGTGATCACTTATCTGTCTGTAGGAGCAGGTTTTACTGTGCATTCACAGTGTCCTAATGATTTTGTCTAGCTTTCTTTTAAACACTTCCTCCACACTGTTGCTGTTTACAACTTCTGGCGGCAGTTTATTTCACGTGTCACATATCTTGTATGTAAAGAAGTTCCCACAATGGGATGTGTTGTATCTCTTCAGTTCTAGTTTCCTTTCTTGACTGGTTTTCGTTTAATGTGAAGAGGTTACTGTCTACTTTTGTTATGCCTTTCAGTATTTTAAATTTTTCTGTTAGTAGTAAGAAGTGTGAGGTTGTAGATGCACTTAGATATATTTCTGTGTTTCTGTTGTTGATACGAGGTCTGCCTTAACGGCAATGTTTTTTGTTGATTTTTGGTGATGGAATAAGAGGAAAAGGTGCCGTAAGAAATGAAAATTGGGTAATGTAACCAAGATCTTATGACCTGTAATGTTTACAGGGAGAAGGACGATGTGGGTGAAGCATTAGTTGGCAGGAACTGATATCTAGGTAATCCCAGATATTAGTGTTCAAGAAACTCACTACAAGTAGGCCTACCCCCAACATTCCAAAATGTGACACTAGAAATCCCAATTGCAGTTCGTTAGAGCGCTGATATATTCCTCTCTCTCTCTCTCTCTCTCTCTCTCTCTCTCTCTCTCTCTCTCTCTCTCTCTGTACCCCTTTTACGCAAGCATAATGCAAAACCGTTCTTTTGAGGTCCTCCTCCTCCTCCTCCTCCTCTTCTTCTTCATCTTCTTCTTCTTCTTCTTCTTCTTCCTCTTACCAAGACGTAACTTTAATAGTTTTTTCAGCTTAGCGTTTGTTGCTGTTAGTACTACCTTATTGCAGTTAATAATAATAATAATTAATAATAATAATAATAATAATAATAATAATAATAATAAGACTGAGAACAATATAGTTGGCTTAGTATGTTTTGCGACACAAAATTATTGGTAAATATTAAAATTACCGCTCGAGAAACATTTTATTTTTTTGATGAATGAATGTCGCCATCAGCTGCATAATCGTTTTAATCGAGAATATATTTCCTAGTTCCTCATTTGTTCGTCGTAAGGGAAATTATCATCATAGTTACTAACATTATTAACATTAAGTTCACGAAGAGAAGAGAGAGGCGGGCAAGGTGTGTAAGTGTGTGTGTGTTTTAGCATTTGATTGATGTGTTGTGTGAATCTTCGTAATTTTATAATGTACGTGTTCATACGTACTTGTAATAAAAGATCACGTACATATACACACAAAATCCATATATAATCCATATATATATATATATATATATATATATATATATATATATATATATATATATGTGTGTGTGTGTGTGTGTGTGTGTGTGTGTGTATACACATACATGCATACATACATACATACATATACAAGTGCTCTCAAGTTGATATTCATTGTGTACACGTACCCTCGTAAAATAGAAAATTATCATGTGGACGTTTCATAGAGAGAGAGAGAGAGAGAGAGAGAGAGAGAGAGAGAGAGAGAGAGAGATGACGTAAGGAATTTCGGTGTCCCATAACATGCGTATTAATAAATTTATGAATCATTGATCAAGAATTTCTCATTTTCCTTTCCCTCCCCTCGATCGGAATAATAATAAGGACT
Source organism: Macrobrachium nipponense (assembly GCF_015104395.2). NCBI lineage: Eukaryota > Metazoa > Arthropoda > Malacostraca > Decapoda > Palaemonidae > Macrobrachium > Macrobrachium nipponense. Next base: position 92,913,404 of record NC_087205.1, on the reverse strand, counting down.
TGGGCTAATGTGTATCAAAGGACTAATCATTGCTGGTAGAAACATGCGCATTCCGTGGGTATACACGGTACATTCGCCACATGGTAATGTGTCTACATTCCTAGTGCCACATTCCAACAGGCTTGCCAACACCAGAGGTCTTTTTCCTGCCTTTTCAGAACTTTATTTCACCGCGAGACGAACGTCTTAATTCAATATAATGAATAATAAGATAAAATTACGTTTACTCAGCGCATAAACGAAGCTATTTTTATAATTTTGATAATTTTATTCGTCAAAAATTGCGACGACCAACGCTCGGGAGACAAGCGACGGTCGGCAGGCTTCGCAGGAGTACCACCACCACCACCTGTTGGCCAGGAACGAATGATGAGGAGCGGGTTGCCACTTCGTACCTGTCCTCTGTTCCACAGGTGATCCGAATTCATACCTGTGGACTCTGTCGTGTGTGCAGGGGGGACGAATCGACCAGGTATCGGCGATGTCCGAGAATGGGGAGTTTGAAGGAACAATTTTCGAGAATCAGCTCTCAATATTTTTGAATATTCCGAAATGCCCAGAGAGAGAGAGAGAGAGAGAGAGAGAGATTTTCAAGTTTTTCAAGTGTGTTTTTGAAGCAGTAACTTTTTATTAACTGGAGAGAGAGAGAGAGAGAGAGAGAGAGAGAGAGATTTTCAAGTTTTTCAAGTATTTTTGAAGCAGTAAGTTGTGTATTACTTGATGAGAGAGAGAGAAATTCAAGTTTTTTCAAAGCATCATTGAAACAGTAACTTTTTGTCATGTAAAGGAAGGAGAGAGAGAGAGAGAGAGAGAGAGAGAGATTCTAAAGTTTTTTTCAAAGTATCATGGAAGCAGTAAGAAAGAAAAGAGCGGCGAGAGAGAGAGAGAGAGAGAGAGAGAGAGAGAGAGAGAGAGAGAGAGAGAGAGAGAGAAAAGCAAAATGCAGAGGCAGAGAAATATGTAAGGAATGCTAGTGCCTGCGTAAAAAACATATATATATTATATATATATATTAATATTATATAATATATATATATATATATATATATGATATTATATTAATATATATAATATAACTGGTACTATTTATTTATATAGAATATATATATTATATAGATATATAATATATAAAGATATATATATATCTTATATATATATATCTAAGTATATATATATATATATTATATATATATTATATATATATATATATATATAGTATATACTATTCTATATCTATATATATCTATATATATATATATATATATATTATATATATATATATATATATATATATATAGGGAGGGAAGAGGAAAGTAATAAGCCAAAGTGGGAGAAAGAGGACTGAGGTATTTGGTTCCTCATTTGCCGTTCACTTTCACTCTCATGTATATATATGGACGAAAAGTGACTCTCTCTCTCTCTCTCTCTCTCTCTCTCTCTCTCTCTCTCTCTCTCTCTCATTTTTAAACTTCGTCTTGTATATCTTCTTCATTTGTAATGTTTGCATCCTCCCTCTCTCTCTCATTACTTTCTCCTTCACCTACACACACGCACACACAGACACGCACACACAACAAATATACACGTATGCACTCAGGCACGTGCATTCTTTGCATATTTCCCTGCCTCCGCAGCTTGCTTTACTCTCTCTCTCTCTCTCTCTCTTCGTAAATATTTTTTATCTAGTTTCACTTTCCACGTCAATCGAAAACGCTCGAGAGGATCATTTTCTCCAAGTTGCTACATAGCACCTTTTTTTCCAGAACTTTGCCTTTCCCTCTCCTGCGTCATGTGGTAACAATGTTGCAATTGTTTATTTGCTGTTCCTTATTGTTTGATATGTTGTTTTTTTTTCTCGTTCCCTAATTGTTTTTGTGTTGTTTTTCGTTTCCTTATTTTATGTGTTTTTTTCCATTTCTTATTGTTTGTGCGTTTTTTATCTTCTTTTTTTTACCTCTTTATTGTTTGTGTTGTTTTTCATTTCCTTTTTGCTTGAGTGTTGTTTTTCATTTCCTCATTGTTAATGTTTTTTTCATGTCCTCATTGTTCATGCGTTGTTTTTCATTTCCTTATTGTTTATGTGTAATTTTTTTCATTTCCTTTTTGTTTAAGTGTTCTCTCTTTTCTTTATTGTTTAGGTGTTTGTTTTTTTCATTTCCTTTTGGCTTGAGTATTGTTTTTCATTTCCTTATCGTTTGATGTGTTGTCTTTCATTGCCATTTGTTTGAGCGTTGTTTTTCAGATCCTTTTTGTTTGAGTGTTGCTTTTCATTTACTTTTTGCTTGAGTGTTGTTCCTCATTTCCATATTCTTTATGTGTTGTTTCTCATTTCCATTCTGTTCTTTACATGGTATATATAGCGTCATAGTAATTGATTATGTAATCTCATGATGAATGTTTTTTTTTTTTTACTTCAAATTATCATGGAAAATAGTATATTGACTATTTGATTGTTGGTGTATGCAAGCACGCGTGCTTGCATGTGCATGCATATGTGTTTTTTTTTATTAATCCTTAATTTGTTATTCTCTCTCTCTCTCTCTCTCTCTCTCTCTCTCTCTCTCTCTCTCTCTCTCTCTCTCTCGAAGTTTTTAGATGATTTTAATGAACGTGAAATTAAGGTTGCTTAAGAATGCGTTGCATGAGCCTGGATGCACGCAATTGCGTGCGATCACTGTTTTGTTAATGATGCGTTGCGTAAGATTGTATGCACTTAATTGCGTGCAATCACTGTTTTATTAAGCATGCGTTGCGTGAGCCTGTACGCACGCGATTGCGTGCAAGTAATGTTCTATTAAGAATACTTTGAGTAGGATTGTATGCACGCAAATGCGTGCAATCAATGTTCTATTAAGAATACTTTGCGTAAGACTGTATGCACGCAATTGCGTGCAATCACTGTCTTATTAAGAATGCGTTGTGTGAGCCATTTTCCACGCAGTTGCGTGCACGCACTCATTTTATTAATATTTATTATTATTAATATCTTCATAATTGTATAAACGTAATGGTCACTTTTGAGGACGATTATAAAGAAAGTTCACTTCAAATTGTCAATATGGGTGCGTACATTTGTCATCGAATTTTGCGCGCGCGCGCATTTGTGTGCTTTTGCGTTTAATAGCCATTGCTTGCTCGGCTCTTATGAGGTTGCATGAAACAGTGCTTGGGGGCAGGCGGGCTGTAAGAGGCGCTTTCGGTGCAGCATTCCTGAAGGACCACACCCCCAACGGCCTCTCTCTCTCTCTCTCTCTCTCTCTCTCTCCTCTCTCTCTCTCTCCGTTCCCACATACTTAGCTGTCTAGCATACCCGTCGTCTTATAACTTTTTTAGCCTTTTTTTCTGTCGTTTGGTAAGGGAATTACATCTAAGCTCTCTCTCTCTCTCTCTCTCTCTCTCTCTCTCTCTCTCTCTCTCTCTCTCTCTCTCTCTCTCTCTCTCGTGTTTATGATTCGTACTTTCTTTCCAAGAGTCCAAAGTTCACAGGGTATAAGGTGCCAATATCTTATAAGCGGTATTTGTCCCCACTCGATAATTATGCAACACTTTTTTTTTTCTTTCTTTTTTTTTTTAGCGAATTTGGACTGTTTCACACTGACAGGGCGATTTCCTTCTTTGTCCAGCAATCGCGCATGGGGCTAGTTATTCTGGTGAATAATTAAATTCGCAAATGGTTTTTTTGACAGATATGAATTAATGCGTGTGTATATATATATATATATATATATATATTATATATATTATATATATATATATATAATATAATATTATATATATATATCTCTAAATGACTACGTATAATATAATATATATATATATATATATATATATATATAGATATATATATATATATATATATAATATATATATATATATATATTATATATATATATATATATATATATATATATATATATATATATATTATATATATATATATATAAAAGTCATATCGCATATATGAAAATATATTAATTCCGAGGTAGAACGAATTAGATATTAAAGGACATTATAGCTCGATTATATATATATAATATATATATATATATATATATATATATATATATATTATATATATTATATATATATATATATATATATATAATATATATATATGAGATGCCTTTACATAAAGCTATTTCCGCGTTCATAGAATTACTCTAGGTTATTTTATTCAAACATTGGCAGTTGTACTCCAGACATAAATAACTAAAACACAAATCGGAAAAGTCCGGGATATTAAGATTCCTGAGGACGGACAGATAAAAGTCCAAACGAAAAATATGCGGACGGATAAAGCTGACACAATGGTTTTCTTTTCAGAAAACTCAAAAAACCACCATGAAACTGAGCAGGAGAATGAAATGTAAAAGTTGAATTGAAAACATTCAGATGACTGACCTAAGAGTTTACGAACATTTGTAGGAAGTATTTCGCCCTCCCATAGACAGGAGAAGAAGATACATACTAATAAAAAACTGAAACGCGAAACATCAGAGTAACCGAAATATATGAATGATTTTCCACTGATCGCGTCATTCATACCTGATTAGAAAAGAAAAGAAAAAATATAAGTTGAAGGCCTCTTACTATAAATTACTGGGTGTGGGTGGATAAATTAACAAAGGAACGATGAATACTCGTGTCTTTCACAGCTGTATAAATATAGTGTCTAAATATAAAGTTTAAATATAAAGTTTGAATGTAAAGTTCAAAAGGGACTTGGTGTGACCGAAAACAGCGCTTTGACAAAATTTTTTTGCTTGCTCGGGGAGTAAGCCTTACAAATCACCTTCTTGTTGTTGTTGTTTTTGTTGGGGTTTAGGGAGGTTTAACTTGGCCAGCTGACTCACAACTTAGATATTCTTGTCAATGATGATGTATTGATCAAGCAGTTGAGTCTTTGTTTTTCCTTCTCAGGGAGATTGGTAATAATTCGAGCTCATTTCTAGTTAGTATGTGGAGAAAATTTGATCCATTTCTCTGGGAGAGGGTGGGGGGAGGGTATTTGGGCATGTGGGTACCTGGAAGTACAGTAATGACCTAAACTTCATGCACATTCCTGGATTAATCTCGTCAGTTCTCTTTGTAAACAGAAATGTTATGATCTAGTCTTGTACACGTCATACCTAGAGTGAAGGTCTCTTCGGTGCATTTCTAATGCTAAATGTTACCAACCTTATTTTCCCCGCAGGGGAGGTGGGTGTTATTTCCGTCAGTAGGCATTACTTCAGGTTCTTTGCAGCGTCCATTCGGCCCCTAGCTGCCACCCCTTTCATTCCTTTTACTGTACATTCGTTCATATTCTCTTCTATTTTACTTTCCACCCTCTCCAGACAGTCATGTCATATTGCTACCGCTTTGAGGTTTTCTTCCTGTTACCCCTTTAAAACTTTCTGTCTATCAATTTCCTTTTCAGCGCTGAATGACCTCATAGGTCCCAGCCCTTGTCCTTTGGCCTAGATTCTGTATTCCAATTCTGTATTCCAACAGACCTTATTTTAGTTGTCTCAATGTCCGAAGATGTCTTTTCAAGATTTCCTTAGACTTATTAATGACTCTTGATTTATATATCATTGATAACCTCATAGGTCCCAGCGGTCGGCCTTTGGCCTAAATTGGGCTCCAGACTAGAATCCAAAGAAGGAAAGGATGTCAGCAGGTCCGAGTTCCACGCTAAGCGGAAAGCCCAAGTACTGAACGCAAGTTCAGAAGTATTCTACGATTTTATTCACCTCCACATTTGGTCTGAGTAATAATCTTATGTCTGTCCGTCCGTCTGTTATTCATTCACGGCCAAACGGCTGGTCCGATGGGCATGAAACTTGGTAGGGTTATAGTGGGGACCCATAAGATGGTTTATAATGGGGTTTCGTCCTACCTCCCCCACCCCCTCTGAAGTAGGTTGGGGGTGAGAAGGGATTCCCTGAAAAGGAGCTGGTTCTGCCCGTGAAACGAGGCTGGTTATGCCCGTAGACTTAGTCAATTTACGAATTTATCATACATAATAGTTAAAAAATACTAGCGAGGAGTCAATTATATAAAGCAGCAGATGAATATGCTTCTAATAAGGACTGGTAAATTGCTAGTAATAATAATAACAATAACATAGAATAATCCTTAATTACAGGGTCACAGTTAGTCTGAGGAAATTACCTGCTACTATACTCTGTTTTTTTCCATCTGTCCATCTGCCTGTGGTGGTCGCATATGGTAACACTGCGTCCCGGGCTTTAAATAATTAAGCTATGTGTAAGTTTTAGGTAAATAAAAGGATATCTTGGTGTATATTTCCAACTGAAAAGAGTTTTGATAATTTACTGTATGCGAATTACACCGTTAATATTCGAAATAGGATATTATGTAAAGCCCGGGACGCAGTGTTACCATGTGCAAACACCACAGGCGGATGTACAGATGGAAAAAAACAGAATATAGTGATTGATAAGTACAAATCTATTAAATATGTACGCAAATTTTTTAACTTCTGTGAATGAAATAAAATGTATGTATTACAAAAGGTTACTTCAAGATACTCATAATTAATAAAACTACTGTCGCTATTATTTCATATCTCTCTCTCTCTCTCTCTCTCTCTCTCTCTCTCCTTCCAACTTCCCTACAGTCTTTTATTCCAAGAACCAGTTGAAGGCATTATGGCTCACTGGGAAATCCTCTTTGCCAACTGCTTGTGTATGTGTGTGTGTGTGCGCGCGCTTGCGCGTTCGTTCCTAAGCTCCTAGATCATCGTTCTCGCAGTGTACTCTCTCTCAGCTGTGCGACAATCGATTACCATGGGGGAATTCAGAAAAAAAAAAAATATTTCTCTGTTTATTCGTTTCTGTGACAGAAGCTTCCGATTATCGCTTTAGAATCCGTAAATAATCGTATTCGACAGCCAAAAGGAGGTTGTTGTTTTAGACTGAGCTGGCCTTATGCCAGCACGGGCTCTCTTGCTCATCGAGCAGCCCGTAATAAGGAGGGGACGTCGCCTCGTGCGACAGACAGAAATCTCGTCGAATAAGACGAAATTGGTCAGGATTTATAGCTTGGGTTTCATTTGGAAACGAAACTCTTGTGAGTTTGTTTAGTGTGTTGTTGATGTGAAGTAATTGTTAGTCGACTCCATCGGTTCTTCTCCACCCTCCCCCCACCCACCCCCAACCCCAACCCCAACCCCGCTGGAAAAAACCGAAGGAAAGTCTTGTTTTGATCGAAGGTCGATTGAGACAGTAGGGTGGGAATCCCTGGCCTTTCTCGGCTCAAGGTCGCGCGCGACGACGAAAGTCTTGTGTTTGGTAGCGTTGCCGGATTGGGAGGGACTCTCTCTCTCTCTCTCTCTCTCTCTCTCTCTCTCCGAATTATGAACCCCACCGAACATCTATAACTATAACTTCTTTTTTTCTGATAGCTGGTCTCTTCTTTCTGTATTTTCTCTCAATCAATTCTTACATTTTTGTCATCATACTTATTTATTTATTTATTTGCTAATTCATTTTGTTTCTGATAGGTGGTCTCTTCTTTCTGTATTTCATATTTTTCTTACATTTTTTGTCTTTTGTTTATTGATTTGTTGCACTATTTTTTTGCTTTTGTGACAGTTATCCCTTCTTTCTCTATTTCCTATAAATCGATTATTGTATTTTACCTGCATTTTTATCTATTCACTTATTGATTTGTTGATTAATTTTTTCTGTTCTTCTTTCTGTATTTCCTGTTATCTTCTGTTGCTTCTTTCAAATGAACACCTTCATATTCTTTGAAAGCTTGAATTACGAGTCAGTGGCCCCTGCGGTGGGCTTGTTCCATATGAATAGGTTTCATCTTTGAATAATAATAATAATAATAATAATAATAATAATAATAATAATAATAATAATATAGGTTAGAAATAGACCCTCTTTTAAACATACTCTTTTCCAAAATTACTACTTGCAGACCAAAGTAGCAACTAATAATAATAATAATAAAATAATAATAATAATAATAATAATAATAATAATAATAATACATCTGGAATGAGAGGAATAACACCCCCCAAACAGAGCAGAGACTGGCAGACCAAGTAAGGAACATAAAGAAAAAGAACTGGCTCTCCCCAACAGAAAGAGAAGAACTGGAAAGGGAAATGTCACACGACAACGAATTACACGAAGACGAACTGAGAGACGATGCCTCAGAAGACGACAGGGAGGATGAGGTATCAAACAACGACACACGAAGAAACACCGACGAAGTAACAGAGAGGACGGAATGGGTAGACAAGATTAGACAATGAGGAGCCAGACACAGAGAGAACAAAGATCCCCCTCCATGAAAGCCTTACAACACCAAGAAATTAAGGGAGAAAACAGTGAGGTCAATGAAATAATGGGCCTAATACACACCACCAGTATCACAGAAACATAACTTGACATATGCAGGAGCAAGATTAGTAGCAGAACTGATGGGGATTCGAACACACCACCAGCACAACCAACCCAACAGAAACCAAAACAGCAACCTCCTTGGAAAAGGCGCCTGGAAAAGCAAATCATGGTGATGAGATCTGACTTGAGTAAACTGAAAGAGATGGCATAAAAAAGGCTAAGAAGCAAGAAAACAAGGGAGGAACTCAACGAGAATACAAAGTACAAGAGAGGGGACTAAACTAAACACAATAGAAGATGTAAAACAGAGGCTTAAGGCCAAAGCACACAAGAATCCAACGGTACATGAACAGGAATAAGGGATACCAACAGAACAAACTATTCGGAACCAACCAGAAAAGACTATACAGCCAACTAAGAGGGGAAGACAACCACCCAGAAATTCCTGAAGCCGAACCAAGTAAGAGACTCTGGGAAAACATATGGAGCAATCCGGTATCACACAACAAACATGCAACATGGCTCCAGGAAGTCAAGGAAGAAGAAACAGGGAGAATAAAACAAAGATTCTCAGACATCACGACAGACACAGTCAGACACCAACTAAAGAAAATGCCAAACTGGGAAAGCCCCAGGTCCCGATGAAGTCCATGGATACTGGCTCAAAAACTTCAAGGCCCTACACCCACGAATAGCAGAACAACTCCAGCATTGTATCTCAAATCACCATGCACCCAAATGGATGACCACAGGAAGAACATCCTTAGTACAAAAGACAAGAGTAAGGGAATATAGCCAGTAACTACAGGCCTATCACCTGCCTACCAATAATGTGGAAGTTACTAACAGGTATCATCAGTGAAAGGCTATACAACTACCTAGAGGAGACAAACACCATCCCCCACCAACAGAAAGGCTGCAGAAGGAAGTGTAGGGGCACAAAAGACCAGCTCCTGATAGACAAAATGGTAATGAAGAACAGTAGGAGAAGGGAAAACCAACCTAAGCATGGCATGGATAGACTATAAGAAGCCTTCGACATGATACCACACACATGGCTAATAGAATGCCTGAAAATATATGGGGCAGAGGAAAATACCATCAGCTTCCTCAAAAATACAATGCGCAACTGGAATACAATACTTACAAGCTCTGGAATAAGACTAGCAGAGGTTAATATCAGGAGAGGGATCTTCCAGGGCGACTCACTGTCCCCACTACTCTTCGTAGTAGCCATGATTCCCATGACAAAGTACTACAGAAGATGGATGCCGGGTACCAACTCAAGAAAAGAGGCAACAAAATCAACCATCTGATGTTCATGGACGACATCAAGCTGTATGGTAAGAGCATCAAGGAAATAGATACCCTAATCCAGACTGTAAGGATTTGTATCTGGGGACATCAGGATGGAGTTTGGAATAGAAAAATGCGCCTTAGTCAACATACAAAAAGGCAAAGTAACGAGAACTGAAGGGATAAAGCTACCAGATGGGAACAACATCAAACAACATAGATGAGACAGGATACAAATACCTGGGGAATAATGGAAGGAGGAGATATAAAACACCAAGAGATGAAGGACACGATCAGGAAAGAAATATATGCAGAGACTCAAGGCGATACTCAAGTCAAAACTCAACGCCGGAAAATATGATAAAAGCCATAAACACATGGGCAGTGCCAGTAATCAGATACAGCGCAGGAATAGTGGAATGGACGAAGGCAGAACTTCGCAGCATAGATCAGAAAACCAGGAAACAAATGACAATACACAAAGCACTACACCCAAGAGCAAATACGGACAGACTATACATAACACGAAAGGAAGGAGGGAGACTACTAAGTATAGAGGACTGCGTCAACATCGAAAACAGAGCACTGGGGCAATATCTGAAAACCAGTGAAGACGAGTGGGCTAAAGAGTGCATGGGAAGAAGGACTAATAAAAGTAGACGAAGACCCAGAAATATACAGAGACAGGAGAAAGAAAACAGAAAGAACAGAGGACTGGCACAATAAACCAATGCACGGACAATACATGAGACAGACTAAAGAACTAGCCAGCGATGACAATTGGGCAATGGCTTACAGAGGGGGAGAGCTAAGAAGGAAACTGAAAGGAATGATAACAGCGGCACAAGATCAGGCCCTAAGAACCAGATATGTTCAAAAGTATGATAGACGGAAATAACATCTCTCCCATATGTAGAAGTGCAATACGAAAAATGAAACCATAAACCACATAGCAAAGTGAATGCCCGGCACTTGCACAGAACCAGTACAAAAAGAGGCATGATTCCGTGGCAAAAGCCTCCACTGGAGCCTGTGCAAGAAACATCAGCTACCTTGCAGTAATAAGTGGTACGAGCACCAACCTGAGGAGTGATAGAAAACGATCAGGCAAAGATCCTCTGGGACTATGGTATCAGAACGGATAGGGTGATACGTGCAAACAGACCAGACGTGACGTTGATTGACAAAGTCAAGAAGAAAGTATCACTCATTGATGTCGCAATACCATGGGACCACCAGAGTTGAAGAGAAAGAGAGGGAAAAAATGGATAGTATCAAGATCTGAAAATAGAATAAGAAGGATATGGGATATGCCAGTGGAAATCGTACCCATAATCATAGGAGCACTAGGCACGATCCCAAGATCCCTGAAAAGGAATCTAGAAACTAGAGGCTGAAGTAGCTCCAGGACTCATGCGAAGAGTGTGATCCTAGAAACGGCACACATAGTAAGAAGAGTGATGGACTCCTAAGGAGGCAGGATGCAACCCGGAACCCCACACTATAAATACCACCCAGTCGAATTGGAGGACTGTGATAGAGCAAAAAAAAAAAAAAAAAAAAAAAAAAAAAAAAAAAAAAAAAATTAATAATAATAATAATAAATACGTTGGATGTAAACTCTTTTAAACATACTGTTTTCAAAACTACTGCTACTAATAATAATAATAATTAATAACAATAATAATAATAATAATAATAACAATAACTGATATAGCTATTAAATCATTATACATGCATATAAATAAAATAGGAACTATTTTTTTTTATAAGAAGACACTTAAACTGGCACAAAAGATCCTCTGATGGAACCTTAAATATTTCGGACAAATAAAACGTTGGCAACTCATTCACTCATTACTCCTCATCCGGGACAAATAATTGCATTAATGAGTTGGTATTCTATTACCTTTGTTGCTCCTTCTTTTTAGGTTTTTATTTATTTTATCCTTTTATTTTCTATTTTAATCTTTATTTTCTTATGACAGTTTTTAGATTTTATTTTTTATTGTATTTTACTTTTTTGTCTTATATTATATTTTATTTTTATTTTATATTCTAATCTTTATTCTTTGATATCTCGGCTTTTTAGTTTTGATTCTCTATTGTATTTTGATTTTTTTTATAACTCAATTGTTTCCCTGAATAGAACGGGTCACTTTATTGTCTAACTTTTATTTACTTATTGATAAAGTATGAAATTTTATCAAGAAAATCGCTGTCATGGCTTTTACCTTCGATGAAAAATGCATATGATAAATTATGCTATTATATATATATATATATTATCTATATATATATATATATATATATATATATATATATATATATATATTAATCATGCATTATACATGTTGTTCATAGCTGCCATTTCAGTGTTCCTTATATTTATATCTATCTATTATATATATATATATATATATATATATATATATATGTGTGTGTGTGTGTGTGTGTGTGTGTGTGTATGTATATATATATTATATATATATATATATATATATATATATATATATATATATGTGTGTGTGTGTGTGTGTATTAATCATGCGATATATTTGTAGTTTCATAGCGGTCATTTAGGTATTGCCCTATATTTTTATCTGTTTATTTATTGGATTGCAATTTTTCCTTTTAAGTGATCTCTTCTCCCTGTATTTCCTGTACTATCTGTTATTTCCTTCCAATGAACACTATATTCTTTGGAGGCTAAAATATTAAGTCAGTGGCTGCTGTATAATTAATTATTTGGGTATCTTTCATTTACATAAATAAAAAAAAGGTGAAGGTGTGGGATGCGTAGATTAATGAAGACGAAAGTAGAATTATTTTTAAATTGTGTCTCTTGATCGTAATTCCAGTAAATCACGTAGAAGAATTTTTACTTAAGACATTATGAATATGTGTGATCTGGTGCTCGGTATGATATAATATGAGAAAAGGTATTTACATGGCTTTTATAATAATAATAATAATAATAATAATAATAATAATAATAATAATAATAATAATAATTTTACGGTAGTAATACGATATTGGTGGGAATTGGGGAATGAAAATAGCATTCGTGTGTCCAAAACTCTACGGTGGTCCCACGCCGTGTTTCATTTAGACTGGTTTTCTTTGAAAGCTTACAGGGTAACTAAAGAGAAAATAAAGCTCTGCGTTCTGATGCACTGATGTTGGTACTCAAACGCCCTGCGCTGTAGTTACGCATGTGGGCTCTTGTGCTGAAGTTATTAACTTGGGGTTATCATTATGTGATCACATATACACACATATATTTATATATATTAGTATGCATATATAAATACTAATTTGACATTCCCAATATTTATGCAGTCAATATTCATACGGCCAAGTGACTTATCAGAGCATATTTTCCATTATGTTATCGTAGTGTCATTCCAAATGATAAATAGAGAGAGAGAGAGAGAACTAATCTTATTTATTTGTCTCCACAGGTCTCCCACTGCCAGCGCCGCTACTTGTCTTTTCAAGGAAGTCGCCTTCCGCTTTGGGTCACTAGTAGAGAGCCAGGTCCTTCTCCCACCTTCTGAAGACACCACCAACGTCCTCCTCAACCACCCACCCACCCACGCCCCCGGAATCCTGCAGGAACTCTTGATAAAAAGCAAAAAAAAGGAGTCCTGCTACTAATAGTCCTCGTCACAGCGCTGGATACTCGTTTCCTTTTATTTTCCCCTCCGAGTTTATTATGAGTTGTATATCCTCCTCCTCCTTCGTCGCCGCCGCCGCCTCCCGGAGATAGGTCGCGAGGCGTGGCGATCTAGATCCTCATACGCCAAGGAGTGAAGACTCCTTCTCGAGATCCTTTGGAAGAGGAAAGAGAGAGATATCCTGCAGAGAGGCAGGTGAGGCCCCCCTGCACTCCCTAGAGAAAAAGAAGAAGAAGAAGAAGAAGAAGCAGAAGAAGAAGGAGGGGTCTTGGGTGTCCCTCTGAAAGGAACTCGAGGAAGGAAGGAAGGAAGGAAGGACTTCCCTCTCAGCGTCAGGAGACGACCGCCAGCCATGGCGCCTCTCGGTCAGGAGCGGGAGTGTGTGCAGTTGTGAAGATGAAATACACGTTATTCTCACAAACAGTTGGACCGGGACTGGATACTTAGCATTAGTTGCATAGAGTAGGAAGAAAAGGTGGCCATTAGTGTCAAATAGGATTTACTGAAACAAAGAAGAAGAAGAAGACAGTGACTTCACATGTAAATACGCCTCCTTCGCGCGCGCGCATTCGGTTCTAGTGATCATTATTGTTGTTGTTGTTGTTGTTGTTGCAGTGTCTGTCCGTCTGTCCGTCTCTGCTGCCACTCGAATTATGTCCAGTGGTGATTTGGCGTCTCTGGCGCAAGACTGACCGACCGACCGACCGGACGACCTCGATCAACCACCAGCCTTCGCTCGCTCGCTCCTTCCTAGGGTCATTATTTGTTTTCCTGACCCAACACGCCCCCCCCCCTGCCCCCCCTCCCCCCCCCAAAACCCCCTAACCCCTATAACCCACTGGCACCCTGTTGACACCCTCATTTTTTTTTTTTTCTTGACATCCGAAGCCAGCCATGGATACCTTGCACGCCCCCGCCCCCACGCCCAATCCGAGCAAGGCGGTGAACGGGGGCCACCCGCACGTCATCACCTCCATCAACTCTCCTCTCATCCCGCCCAAAGTGCGCACGCGCCCGCCCCCGCCCACACACACGTGCCCACGGCCCACATGGGCGCGCCGCCGCTCCTCGACCACCACCGCCATCATCATCATCATCACCATCACACGCCCAACGCCAACTCCCCCTTGATCGTCCACCACCACTCACAACAACACCACCCAAATCCCCACCACCAACATCACCACCACCAACACAGTCTCCAACGTCACCACCATCCCCAACACCAACAACACCACCGCCATCAGCAGCAGCAGCAGCAGCAGCCTCCACCACCCACCACGCCCTCGGAGTCGCCGAGACCAGCTCACAAAGGCCCACCGCCGCCGCCGCCGCCAGCGCACTCCTCTTCGTCGCCTGCCTCAGGTAAGTCCTCGTCAGTCAGGCCTGTCAGTCAGACCTGTCAGGTCAGGATTGCTTGATTGATGACACCTCTTCGATTTTCAGGTCAAAATTGGATCGGTGGTAGATTATTCATCCTCAAAAGCCTTGATTCATTTACGAGCTATTTTGGTAAAGTGAAGGATTTTATTTAAAAGATATATATTTTAATGTTCATTTATATAATATTCCCTCTGGAAGATTCAGTCCCATGACAGCTCATTTCAAGTTGTTAGATAAATCTATTTGATATCTAACGTTTCCCCCACAAAATGAGATATTTTCGAGGTATTTAGTTTGATTAAAATCGTAATCTTTGTAACTGTAGGGGTACTGACTGTTATACTTGCTGTAGAACGTGACGTCAGTGGAGTATTGAATCCTGCTTATATAAGGGATTTGAATGCATATTGGCTTATGATACTTGTAACGTTACGTAACCAACAGAAACGGGACTTTCTTCAATATGTCAATGAAACAATGACCAAAATAGTACCTGTAAAAAAGTGATGGTAAAGGATACTAGCTTCATTAACAGTCAGTTATATTTTTAGTTGTTTTTATGTATTTATATATCTTCTTAATTTTTATTTTTATTTTATTTTCATTAAATCATATTTTATTTTATTTTACTTAATTTAGTTTAATTCAAATATTGTTATTTTCATTTGTTTTTGTTTATTTGGTTTTATTTTGATTTTATTTTATTTTCATTGAATTTTATTTATTTTCATCAATTACTGAACAGCCACAGCGTGAAAGATTATTAATGTCGTCAACTAGTTTCCAACCACTTTGTGATATGTATGCGACAAGTTGCCGACGTTTGTCTATGACTTGCTTAATATGATTACCCAGTATGCCTACACTTTCGTTCCCACACATAATGTCATCAACTTTTTTTTTAACCTGTTTGTGTTATGTCTGCGATAAGTTGCCGACGTGTTTTTACGATGCTGTACCTTAGAACTGTCATTGTGAGTCCCTTAGAGTTTTGTATGGTTATAGTGACCTCTGGGTGTGTTTGTGTGAGTTTTGGCTTAGTGTTTTATACGTTTGATGCACAAGAACTTAATCCATAATGTCTCAAACATTCCAGATTACTTTCTAATCGTCAGATGAAACTAAACACTTATTATTACAAAACAAAAATAGAATAAAACAAGAAACTTGAAACGAAGAACAAATGGTAATAGAAAAATATAAACAAAAGTCATTCAAAACATGATAGTGAAACAAAGTGATTTAAAAATTAAGAATGAATTGAGTCGTTTTAATCAGAATGCAACAATGAAGCAAATTAAGTCAACAAATGAAAATGTGCAAGTACTTTGCAAACTAAACCTTAAGCGAAGTAAGTCACTTGTAACAATGGCTGAACAAATCAAGGAATTTGGAACGGAAAAAAATGAAACCACTAGTAATTTAAAACTAAAAAAAACACTGGTCTTGAATCTAGGATGAAACGGAGCAAGAAACTTAAAAAAAAAAACAATAATGAAACAAAGAAAGAGATTTAAAATTCGGATGACAAACGAAGCAAGTAGTCTGAAACAAGGAGTTGAAACGAATCAGAATAATCTGAAACAGAGGAAACAAACGACGCTGATAATTTGAATAAGAGGAATAATCAAGAGTTATCCGAGACGAGATTGAAACGGCAAGTAATTTACAAGTAAATTTGCAAAAAAATAAGGACGATTTAAAGCCAGCAATTCGAAAAAGGATAAAAAAAGATACCAACTTGAAGCACAAGAATGAAACAAAGTAACTTGCAAGTATAAAAGTAGAATGATGCTAAGCAGTTCATTTTAAATACATAAATACAGTAAGTAACGCGGAACAAGGATGAAAATAAAGGAAGCCAGTAGGTTGAAAAAAAATATGATTGATCAAGCAACTCTCTTAAAAGACAATAGACAAATGAAGTCACTTGAAATACAAGCAAGAAACAATATTTTAAGAGTAGACTATACCTAAGCAGTTCATTTCAAATACGTAAATACGGTAAGTGACGTGAAACAAGGATAAAAACTAAGGAAGCCAGTATCTTGAAAAAAAATATACGATTGATCAAGTAACTCTTAAAAAACAGTAGGAAAATAAAGTCACTTGAAAAACCAGCAATAAAACAAATGAACGAAAAGAGGCATCCAATCTTAGTATTGTTACCAGTATGGCAGTCAGTCAGTCGAGACACACACACACACACACACATACACAAATGGCAGTGAGGAAGGGCGGGCGCGTGACATTAGCTTTTTGGGCATGGCTGTTCGACCCTCACAAGGTCCCCCAAACATCTGACAGCAGGAAATACCCAGCCAGCTGACACAGGAACTGTCACTTTTCTCCCTCACCCTCCCCCCTCTCCCACTACCAACCCCTCCCTACTCACTCCCAACCAACCCCCCAAACCTACCCCCTAACCCTAGCTGTCGACAGAGAGAGAGAGAGAGAGAGAGAGAGAGAGAGAATTTAGTTGTCAGGGAGAGATGGAGTTCGTAAAAAAAATAAGGGAAATTAAAAAAGATATGGTAACTGCGTCTCATGCCAGGAAGTAGAGAGAGAGAGAGAGAGAGAGACAAAGGTGCGAGCAATGAACACCATATGAGAAGATTTAGGACAAAGGGCCAAATGGAGACGAAGAAGGGAAGAGAGGAGGAGGAGGAGGTGGAGGTGGAGGTGGGGGAAGGAGAAACCAGGTTCATTTTTGGGAGGGACTTGGAAGGGAGAGTTACTGCGTTACGCAGATTCTCCTATTATTATTATTATTATTATTATTATTATTATGTAATAAAACTCAATCATTTTATGAATAGATTGTACCAATATACGAAGGATAAAGCAAGGGTTTGCAACCATATTGATATAATGATTTATACAACTGTAGAGTTTTTATTACACAACAGTTGATTACGATATTATCAATTTCACATTATTATTATTATCCAGAAATTTAGGCCCTTTTTGCAGACAATGAAGAGGTTATGCAAAGGAGAAAAACGTTAAGTGTTTAATGATATTTTTGAGATAGATTTTGATGGTTACATCATCGTATAGCCCTGCAAACCGCGAAGTAACTGACAAAGACACTACTCTTTTTTTTTTATCTCCACAGAGAGAGAGAGAGAGAATTTATCACCTTTGTAGCTACATTTATTCTTGGGATATATGAGACTGTTATATTTCTATTACTGTAGGGAATG
>NC_087205.1:92870470-92885470 GCF_015104395.2 Macrobrachium nipponense | reverse complement strand
TTTATTTCGTCCTGTTAATGTTTACTTTTTTATTATAGATTTTATTTTGTTCTCTTATGTTTATTTTTTATTATAAATTCTTTTTATTTTGTTCCCTCATGTATATTTTTGCATTATAAATTCTTTTTATTTTTTCTCTTATGTTTGTTTTTGTTTTGTTTTCTTATGTATATTTTTGTATTCTAGTTTTATAAATTCTTTTTATTTTGTGCTCTTATGTTTTCTTTTTTATTATAAATTTTTTTATTTGTTCTCATGATTATTTTTGTATCATAAATTCTTGTTTATTTAACAACGTGAAAGGATAGACATCATTTATTATTTTTTTCTTTCTTTTATGATTATTTCGTATCATAAATTCTTGCTTAATTCAATGTCGTGAAAAATATGTATTTTATGATTTTTCCCAGATTCATGGATTAATACCCCTAAGAGCTGTAGTACCTTCAGTGCATCTCACATGGCGCACTGTAGACATCATTGAAGGTCGTATGCAGGGTCCCTTAGACACCTGGCTGTACCCACTTTTTATCTTTTTACTTCATCTCCATTCCCTCTTTCGTTCTTCCATCTCGCTTTCCAGCCTCTCCAACTTCCTTCTATACACCGTCTTTTTAGAAGGGCCAAAAGTTTTATCAAATTAGATAGAAAATTTGCTCAAATTAAATCGGAAATTCTATCAAATTAATTGGAAAATTCTATCAAATTAAATCGACAATTCTATCAAATTAATTAGAAAATTCTGTCGAATTAAATCGAAAATTCTATCAAGTTTATTAGAAAATTCTATCAAATTAAGTCGAAGATTTTTTCAAATTGAATCCATAATTCTATCAAATTAATTAGAAAATTCTGTCGAATTAAATCGAAAATTGATCAAATTCAGTCGAAAATTTTGTCAAATTATATCAGAATTTCTATCAAATGAAATTTTTAAAAATCTTGTCAATTTAAATCGAAAATTGATCAAATTTAGTCGAAAATTTTGTCAAATTAAATCTAAAATTCTATCAAATGAAATCAAACAATCTTATCAAATTAGATCGAAAATTCTATTAAACGAAATTTTCAAAAATTCTGCCAAATTAAATCGATACTTCTATCAAACGAAATAAAAAAAAAACTTTTTCTCAAATTGAATTGAAAATTTTAGCTTTTTTATTTTATTTTATTTTAATTGATTTATTTTTTTTTTCTTTTGTCCTTTCGTCGACATTCGTACCACGACTTCTTTCCAACTTTTTTTTTTTTTTTTTTTTTTTTTTTTTTTTTGTGTAAACTCAGGTGAGTACTCTTTAATGAGGACTAAATAAGTATTATGTCCGGATGTAAAGGTACTTTAAAGTCCCATTCGTTTTGCTTGGCAGCCTTAGTGTTGAGGAGGAGGACGAAAAAAAAAAAAAAACTCGCCCACCGGGTCATGGAAGGGCGTGTCATTTCGGGTAAATTGGGATGGACCTTTTTTTTTTTTTTTTTCTAGGGAGTTTTAACCCTTGAGTACTTTCTCGGCCTCATGGTGGGACGACGCTGGGATCCCCTTTAAAAAGTTTTTGAAATTTCGTCTATTATTATTATTATTATTATTATTATTATTAATTTATTATTATTATTATTATTATTATTTTTGTTGTTGTTTTAAGAGTTGAACAATTAGACATCGCTTCTGTTCTTTCAAAGCATATTTGACCCAGACCCCATCAGTACAGAGGAAGCATATATATCTTATATATATATATATATTATATCTTTTATATATATATATATATATATATATGTGTGTGTGTGTGTGTGTGTGTGTGTGTGTGTGTGTGTGTGTGTGTATTCGTTAAAAGCAATTGCTTTAGTGGCATCAATAAGTTTCTTGCAGGTATCTTCATACCGACGAAGTTTTTTCCGATTCTCGTTCGTCACTTTCTGGTGAAAAATACGCAGACTTCCTTCTTCCATTTATTGAATTTTATCGCGACAGCTGTTTCGCCTTATGGCATTATCAAGCGACTACTGACTGACTTACAATCTGGCCTTTCGGCCTATTTATTTCATCGTGTGGGAAGTATGACCTTGAGGTATGGGTACTGGTTAGTCTAGGGATTAACAGCTTAAGGGCATGTTTGTATACAAAGAACATAAGGACATATGTACTGTGACAATAAAAGTGAAAGTTTAAACAGTGGTTAAATAAAATATTATTCAAAATACAATACCATGTGCTAGTGTTTCCTTAAATGTATGTTTAAAATCTAATGTTACATGTAGGTTTTAGATAAAAATTACAAAATTACATACAGGAAGGAAAATGAATATAGAAATCTAAATACAGGAATAAAAAAAATATATATATATATATATATATATATATATATATATATATATATATATATATACTATATGTATATATATATATATATTATACATGCATAAAGGTACAAGTCAGATCATTTCTGTTTATACAAAAATGTGTTTAATTTAAATTTGCGTGAGTGATCGTGTGTGTGTGTGTGAGTGTCCAAATGGTCTACGTTGGTTAACGGCTGCAGATTCGTGTTGGGCGGGGTCTCAGCGACCTGAGCAAGGATGTTACTTGGCTCTCACTGACGCTGGGTCCTCTCACGTCTTCTAAGGGGCTCGATGTTCTCGGTGGGTTGGGGCACGCTGTCTGGTCCCTGTTGGCATGCGTATTCCTTCTCCTGCTGGAGGGGAGTATATGGTCTGATTCTTGTTGGACGTTCAAGGTCGGCTTCTGAATAGCGATGCTCACCGCTTCCGTTATTAAGAGGCGACCGTAGTTGTCTTCTCTGTGCACGACCTGGGTGCCATCTATGAGCTCTTGTAGAGATGGCTTCCTATCGTGAGCATCTATGTAATGTTGATGGATGGCCCCTTGATTTCTATGAGCCAGCAGACGTCTCCGAAGGGTCGTTGTAGTGTGCCCGATGTAGTTTTGGCTGTGAGATTGACACATCTCCTCTGGACAAGTGAATTTGTTAACTACGTTCGTGTACATCTCCTTCGGTCCCCCCTGAGCGGTGCTGTTCTTCATTATTAGGGCTGCTACAAGATTGGGCTTACTATATATCCTGAGGCTTATTTTGTGGTAAGGGGCTTTTGGGGTTACGCCTCTGTTTATTATCCCGCGTAGCGTGCAGCAATCCTCCTTGTATGCAGACCCATAATGTAATTCGATCGAGTTCGTTATGTATGTCTCTCAATGATGAGCTGTGTGTGAAGGCTCTGTTGACATACGCGCTCACGACAGACTTTTTGTATGCGTCCGGGCATTCCCCGCGTGCGTTCAAGCAACGGCCAGCGTTCGTTGCTTTCGTATAAACGGTCGTCTTAAACTGTCCTTCTTGTTGTTTTACCAGGACATCAAGAAATGGCAAAGTCTTCTGCTGGCTGTGCTCTGTGGTGAAGTTGAGCACTGAGTTTCTTTCCAGAACATCTGCTAGTTTTCTGGCATCGTCAGGTTCTTTTATTGTGACGAATATATCGTCGATGTACCGCCCATAAATCCTAGGTTTTTGATGTTCTCTAAAGGTCCTTTCTTCGACGGTGGCCACTTACATATTTGCAAAAAGGACCCCTAGTGGGGATCCCATGGCGACTCCGTCTACTTGTCGAAATAATTCACCCTGATGAGAGAGGAAAGGGGCCTCCGTGGTACTAGCCTTCAGCATATCTCGGAGGTCATCTTCGGAAATGGGCAGCGGGTTCTTATCGGACCTGTATACACGATCAAGGATGATGTCGATCGTTTCTTCGACGGGAACATTCGTAAAGACTCTCAACGTCGAGTGAGGCAATGTCATCTTCTGGTCCTTTTTCCTGTAGGAGATCAATAAACTCCACCGCTGATTTCAGTGAATATGCACCGGGTATGTAAGGTACCAGCAAATCATTCAGGACCTTCGCTATCATATAGGTTGGGGATGTCATCTGAGAGATGATGGGCCTTAGGGGGTTGCCTGCCTTGTGTGTTTTTACTGTCCCGTAGCAGTAACCGGGCCCATAGTCTCCTTTTACCTTAGGGAATTTTACGACGTCTTGATACTTTCTTTCTGAGGTCCTCGGTGGGGTCCTTTGTTAAACGTTGGAATTTGGAAGTGTCCAGGAGGATCCTATCCATCTTTTCAAAATAATCGCTTTTTTTCATCACTACGTAGACTGATGATTTGTCACCTTTCCATATGATGATGTCTGGGTTGCTACGTAGTTCTTTAGCGGCTTCCCTCATCTCGTTGGTGATAAATTGGCTTCGGAAATGTCCTCTCTGCCGTCCTGCTTCTCCAACAAGTTCATCAATAACAGTAGGTGTTAGTTCTAGCTTACCATCATCTCGGAGTTTTAAAAGTAGATCTATAAGGGCCTCCGTTTCTATTCTCTTGGCTTCGGTGTGTGGTTTCTTGGCATAGTGGCACTGCAGACCCAGGGTCAGGAGGGACCTTTGATGGGGGCTAAGGACGAATCCAGCCAGGTTGACTAAAGCAATTGCTTTTAGCGAAAATTGTATAAGAGAAAAACTATGCCCTAAAAGTATGTATGTATATATATATATATATAATATATATATATATATATATATATATATATAATAATATATATAGTATATATAGTATATATATATATATATATGGATATATATCTATAATATTATATTATAATAGATATATAATAGTATATATTTTTTATGTGTGTGTATGTATTGTAATGTATGTAAGTTTTAAATTTTATATTATATATATATTAATAATATTTATATATATATATATAATATATATATATATATATATATAATATATTACTATTATAGATATGTATATACAATATATATAATATATATATCTTATTATATAGTATATTTATATATTATATATTATAAAACCATCTGTTACTACCGAATCTAAAGAGAGCTTGGTGGATTATAACCCGGCCCCCCAACCCCATAACCCCACCCACCCCATCCTTAAAGTGTCACCCCCCACCCCCACCCCCATCCACCACGCCTCCGTAGTGGATGCTATTGAGGTGCCCTGGGGCCAACCGCTATCACAAATATGCAAGTGATTTCATTATCATAATGAAATCACTTGCATATTTGTGATTTTATTTTTTAGTATTTTTAAACTATCAAAAATGGCATATTCCGTGAGTTAGCTTTTGTTGATAAGTCAAATTTGACGTTGAGTCACCTTAGACTCTCTCTCTCTCTCTCTCTCTCTCTCTCTCTTCTCTCCTCATCTCTCTCTCTCTCTCTCTGTTGGCTTGTTACCAGTAGCTTAATTAAGCAGCACAGACAACCAGCAGCTTATCCGTGCGAGTCTTGTTTTGAGATTTTTTTTCTTAATCTAATCTTAACGAAAAGTCGTGACGTAATCTGTCATGCGTCCCAGATATGGCTTGTTGCATGCACGCTTTTCTGATAGTCTTTTTTTTCGTGGGTGGGACGGGCGAATGCTTGTGGTGGGGGTAAAGCCTATTCTGCTACTTAGAAACGCGGTCTAGACTTTTTACCCTTTTTTTCATTAATTCGAGATGACCTTGTAAACTTTATCAGGATGATATCAGTTCATCAACCCAGGAGATTGTCACCTTATTTTTTATGTTGTTTTTTTGTTTTTGTTTTTTTACCAACAAATTATTTCTGGTTATTTTTAGCATGTTTCATCTCTTGCCAAGTTGCTATTATTAGGTTGAAGCCCCACCTACTACTCTTATTTCCAAAATAGATGTATTTATTATCATTATTATTTTATTATTATTATTCGTAACGTAACTAAGTCTACGGGCACAACCAGCCTCGTTTCACGGGCAGAACCAGCTCCGTTTCAGGGAATCCCTTCTCACCCCCACCCCCTCTCCGAAGGGGGTGGGGAGGTAGGATGAAACCCCATTATAAACCATCATAGGGTTCCATACTATAACCCTGCCAAAATTCATGCCCATCGGACCATTCGTTTGGCCGTGATTGAATGACAGACGGACGGACAGACATTACGCCCATTATTATTATTATTAGTTATTATTATTATTATTATTATTATTATTATTATTATCAATTATTAATTATTATTATTATTATTATTATTATTATTATTATTCTGATAGCTTTGATCGTTTTCTTCGTATGACGAAAACATAGATGTATGTTATTATTATTATTATTGCTCTATCACAGTCCTCCAATTCGACTGGGTGGTATTTATAGTGTGGGGTTCCGGTTGCATCCTGCTCCTTAGGAGTCCATCACTTTTCTTACTATGGTGTCCGTTTTCTAGATCACATCTTCTGCATGAGTCCTGGAGCTACTTCAGCGTCTAGTTTTTCTAGATTCCTTTTCAGGGAGGATCTTGGGATCGTGCCTAGTGCTCCTATGATTATGGGTACGATTTCCACTGGCATATCCCATATCCTTCTTATTTCTATTTTCAGATCTTGATACTTATCATTTTTCCCTCTCTTTTCTCTTCAACTCTGGTGTCCCATGGTATTGCGACATCAATGAGTGATACTTTCTTCCTTGACTTTGTCAATCAACGTCACGTCTGGTCTGTTTGCACGTATCACCCTATCCGTTCTGATACCATAGTCCCAGAGGATCTTTGCCTGATCGTTTTTTATTTTTCTATCACTCCTTCAGGTTGGTGCTCGTACCACTTATTACTGCAAGGTAGCTGATGTTTCTTGCACAGGCTCCAGTGGAGGGCTTTTGCCACTGAATCATGCTCTTTTTGTACTGGTTTCTGTGCAAGTGCCGGGCATTCACTTGCTATGTGGTTTATGGTTTCATTTTTCGTATTTGCACTTCCACATATGGGAGAGATGTTATTTCCGTCTATCGTACTTTGAACATATCTGGTTCTTAGGGCCTGATCTTGTGGCCGCTGTTAATCATTCCTTCAGTTTCCTTCTTTAGCTCTCCCCACCCCCTCTGTAGCCATTGCCAATTGTCATCGGCTGGCTAGGTTCTTTAGTCTGTCTCATGTATTGTCCGTGCATTGGTTTGTTGTGGTGCAGTCCTCTGTTCTTTCTGTCTTTCTCCTGTCTCTGTATATTTCTGGGTCTTCGTCTACTTTTATTAGTCCTTCTTCCCATGCACTCTTTAGCCACTCGTCTTCACTGATTTTCAGATATTGCCCCAGTGCTCTGTTTTCGATGTTGACGCAGTCCTCTATACTTAGTACCGTCCCTCTCCCTCCTTCCTTTCGTGTTATGTATAGTCTGTCCGTATTTGCTCTTGGGTGTAGTGCTTTGTGTATTGTCATTTGTTTCCCTGGTTTTCTGAATCTATGCTGCGGAGTTCTGCCTTTGTCCATTCCACTATTCCTGCGCTGTATCTGATTACTGGCACTGCCCATGTGTTTATGCTTTTTATCATATTTTCCGGCGTTGAGTTTTTGACTTGAGTATCGCCTTGAGTCTCTGCATATATTCTTTCCTGATCGTGTCCTTCATCTCTTGGTGTTTTATATCTCCTCCTTCCATTATTCCCAGGTATTTGTATCCTGTCTCATCTACGTGTTTGATGTTGCTCCCATCTGGTAGCTTTATCCCTTCAGTTCTCGTTACTTTGCCTTTTTGTATGTTGACTAAGGCGCATTTTTCTATTCCAAACTCCATCCTGATGTCCCCAGATACAATCCTTACAGTCTGGATTAGGGTATCTATTTCCTTGATGCTCTTACCATACAGCTTGATGTCGTCCATGAACATCAGATGGTTGATTTTGTTGCCTCTTTTCTTGAGTTGGTACCCTGGCATCCATCTTCTGTAGTACTTTTGTCATGGGAATCATGGCTACTACGAAGAGTGTGGGGACAAGTGAGTCGCCCTGGAAGATCCCTGCTCCTGATATTAACCTCTGCTAGTCTTATTCCAGAGCTTGTAAGTATTGTATTCCAGTTGCGCATTGTATTTTGAGGAAGCTGATGGTATTTTCCTCTGCCCCATATATTTTTCAGGCATTCTATTAGCCATGTGTGTATCATGTCGAAGGCTTTCTTATAGTCTATCCATGCCATGCTTAGGTTGGTTTTCCTTCTCCTACTGTTCTTCATTAACCATTTTGTCTATCAGGAGCTGGTCTTTTGTGCCCCTACACTTCCTTCTGCAGCCTTTCTGTTGGTGGGGATGGTGTTTGTCTCCTCTGGGTAGTTGTATAGCCTTTCACTGATGATACCTGTTAGTAACTTCCACATTATTGGTAGGCAGGTGATAGGCCTGTAGTTACTGGCTATATTTCCCTTACTCTTGTCTTTTTGTACTAAGGATGTTCTTCCTGTGGTCATCCATTTGGGTGCTTGGTGATTTGAGATACAATGCTGGAGTTGTTCTGCTATTCGTGGGTGTAGGGCCTTGAAGTTTTTGAGCCAGTATCCATGGACTTCATCGGGACCTGGGGCTTTCCAGTTTGGCATTTTTCTTTAGTTGGTGTCTGACTGTGTCTGTCGTTGATGTCTGTTGAATCTTTGTTTTATTCTCCCTGTTTCTTCTTCCTTGACTTCTGGAGCCATGTTGCATGTTTGTTGTGTGATACCGGATTGCTCCATATGTTTTCCCAGAGTCTCTTACTTGGTTCGGCTTCAGGAATTTCTGGGTGGTTGTCTTCCCCTCTTTATTATTATTATTATTATTATTATTATTATTATTATTATTATTATTAATGAGAAGATGAATACCCCTATTCATATGGAGTAAGCCCACCAAAGGGGCCAACTAACACGAAATTCAAGCTTCCAAAGAACACGTGTTCGTCAGAAAGAAGCAACGGATGATAATAGGAAATACAGAAAGAAGAAATCACAAAGAAAGAAAAAATGAATGAAAACAAATTAATAAATAAATCGATAAAAATGAAAGTAAATTGTTAAGAATTTTGAAGTTCCAGTAGGGAAATCGTTCCACAACCCAACTGTGCGAGTGATAGAGATGGAAGAGATATATAAAAGGGGGGGGGACAATAACGCTATTATTGCGGTAGGCGTGAGAGACTCGGGCGAAGGCGCATGTATAGTAGTAGGTCTCTCGGTTATACTTAATCTTCTTAAGAATTCACTGCCGGGGTAATTAAGTCGTCTACGAGTCAGACTTGGGCCGTTTTGTATGTAGGACCCGCTCGACTCGGCTGGCTGATCACGGGAATATTACTATTTATTCCGGTCACAACTCCTCTGGAATGGGCATCCCGCCGGTGGTAAGAGAGGAGACGAGCGGAGGTGCCCTCAGGAGGAGAATACCTTGTCGAAGGAGGAGGAGACAGCCCCCCTCCCCCAACCGCCTAACACCCTTCTTCCTCCTCGTCTCGGCCATTCCTGTCATGCCTGTGAGCCACTTCGGGTAGATATAATGTATATTTCCGGTGGACTCCAGACGTCGCGTTTCTGGGGTACTACTTCGTATTCCAGACTCTCTTCCAGAGGTCTCTCCTCCGTTCCAGGCTTCGGCTTCGACTGGGTACTAAGAACTTGAGAGCTCCCGGCTTTTTCTCCAGACCGTTATTGTGTCCCAAGGCAAATTGTGTAGGTTTGATGTGACTGAAAGGGTCTTGTCAATTAAACTGCTCAGATTTGTTCGTGGTTTAGGTTTTTACACATTCGTGAGAGTTTTTGCATTTCGTGAATTTGGTTTCCAGAGGGATTTGGATTGGCATCGTAAGATCACGTTCGAAAACATTCATCTGAGCTTTTAATTTTTGTCCATGTATTTTTTTTTCATGTTCTTTTGTTTTCGTGGGACGGACAAAATAAAATAAAAATAAAATTCTCTGAAATTTTAATTTTTGTCCATGTATTGTATAATCTGCCTCATGTACGCACTATGCCTCCATGACGCAAATATCCTTTTGCCTTCATGGGACGGCCAAATAAATGATAAAATAGAAATATTCTTAATTTTTCTCAGTGTACATTTCAAATTCTTTTGCCTTCGTGGGACGGCAAAATAAAATAAAATAAAATAGAAATATTCTTAATTTTTCTCAGTGTACTTTTCAAATTCTTGTGCTCTCTTGGGGCGGCAAAATAAAATAAAATAAAATAAAATAAATTCCTAATTTTTCACCATGTATTTTTTCAAATTCTAGTGCCTTCTTGGGACGGCAAAATAAAATAAAATATAAAAACATTCTCAATTGTTCTCCATGTATTTTTTCAAATTCTTTTGCCTTCTTGGATGGCAAAATAAAATAAAATGAAATAAAATAAATATTAATTTTTCTCCATGTACTTTTCAAATTCTTTAGCCTTCTTGGGACGGCAAAATAAGATAAAATAATGTAAAAAATATTCTTAATTTTTCTCCATGTATTTTCTTTCAAATTATGCTTTCACGTGACACTAAAATAAAAAATAATAGAAAAAAAAGCGGCCATGTAGTAGAAGCAGTACTGATTATATACCGAACCCTGTATCGAAGAGCGAACACATCGTCCAGGGCGTGACTGTCCATCCATGACATCACCGGACGATGCCTGTTAATGAATACCACTCCCCCCCACCCCCACCCCCACCCCATCCCACCCACCCCGCATGACGGTGCATTCCCGACCTCACCCCCACATTCCTGACTGCATGAGAGACAGACGAGACGGACGCGAGAGGTTTAAGCAATGGCATCGTCAAAAAGAAGATCGTCCACCTGGTTCTTCTTTGGGGGAGGGGTTTGTGGGGAGATGCCAGGTTGAATGATATGGCCAGCCGCCGAGAATTTAATAATAATAAACGCCTGCGCTCGCTCACACACACACACACACACACACTCTGCCTCCACCTGGACCCGTTTCTTGTTGGCCCCAAAACGAGTGCGCCCTCATGCTCGGGCCAGGCGGAATCCTTCTGCGGTCAGTATCTCAAAGTCGAGTTCAGCGTTGTTGTTTCTCTCTCTCTCTCTCTCTCTCTCTCTCTCTCTCAGGCGAACCTCATTGAAGGCAATAGGACCAGTTAATGGGTCAACTTCATAAAAAGAATATTTGTTGATGAAGCAATCGTTTGTTTTTTGAAGGATGATAACATACATCACATATATATTATTAATATACTATATTATATATATATAGTAAATTTATCTTTATATATATATATATTAATATATATGATATTATATATATATATATTATATATATACCTATTATATTATATATATAATATATATATATAATATATATATATATAAGATATATATAAATATATATTTTATATTATATATATTTAACTATATAATTTCAACATATATAATATTATTTATATATATATATATATATATATATATATTAAATATATGTGTCTGTTTGTGTAGATAGTGAAACGAAAAGAGAGATGTTGGTCAATTATAAAAAACAAGTTTCGTATTTTTGTTTATTTTACATCTTTTCCTTAACAGGAGGGAGGGGAAGGGGGAGAGGGGGGCAATGATGTAATTCTATTTGGAACAATGACCGAATGTCACATGACTGTGGAACGTCAGGATTCAAATAGTAGAAAGTTACGTTTAATTTCGTAGAATCTTCGAACTGATCTTTGCATATGTTTACAGATATTTTCGTATATTTACAAAATCTATTTCTCGTCCTGATCAAATACATCGCGCTACCATTAGCAGGTGTTTTATGCATTTTAATCAATAAGAATTTTAATTTTTTATTCTAATGTCAACATATAACTTATAAAGGGTATTTGACAACATCTTCTGACCAAACATTATTCAACTTCGGGGGGTGGGGCTCCCAGCTTCCCATCGGACCCTAGCTGCAACCCCTTTCATTCCTTTTACTCTACCTCCGTTCATATTCGCCTGTTACACCTTTCAAACCTTTCTACGCCGAATGACCTCGTAGGTCGCTGCTATTGGCCTTTTACATAAAGTTTATATTCCATTTCCAGGTCTTTTTTTTACTTACAAGGAGTTACTAGGATTAGGATATCTCAAAGACTTGTTAGTCCATCCTAAGAAGAGACATCGTGTGCTCACTTATCTGTAGGAACAGGTTTTACTGTTTATTCACAGTGTCTTCCTAATGATTTGCCTAGCTTTCTTTTAAACTCTTCCACACTGTTGCTGTTTACAACTTCTGGTGGCAGTTTATTCCACGTGTCACATATCTTGTATGTAAAGAAGTTCCCACAATGGGATGTGTTGTATCTCTTCAGTTCTAGTTTCCATAAAATAAATGTTCTGTAACCTCTAGAATACCAGTGAAAGAAAAAAAAAAGTTTTAAAAATACTAATATATCATCGTTTAAACTAACAATCCTGGAGTAATAGAAAGTCGAATTTCGGTCTCCAGCGAAAGTCTCCAACCGACGTCTTTTGTTTCTTGACATTTATCACGTTTTCTGTCTCGTGATAGAAAGTGTTCATAGCCAGAAGTGACCATAGAAACACTTGGCATGAGAACAATAATGTCATTTGCGGGAATCATCATAAAAAAAGGTTATGGGTCTTTATACTAGGAAGTATATCACTGGCTGACGGCCTACTTGTATCCCCCCTCCCCCCCCCCCCCACCCCGTCTTTCTTTGTCCAAGTAGTACGTCTTGTAAGATGAGAGAGATAAGAAGAAAACACAAATAAAAAATGCGCTGGAGTTTCTTCGGCGCAGTCGAGTTTCTGTTATAGCGTATAATGCTGTATGAAACTCTCAGCCGGCTGTGGTGGTCTGTATTGTTGCGGTGCCAGGCTCACGATCATGGTTAACTTAGAGCTTAAATAAAATCAAAACTAGTGAGGCTAGAGGGGTGCAATTTGGTATGTTTGATGATTGGAGGGTGGACGATCAACATACCAATTTGCAGCCCTCTAGCCTCGGTAGTTTTTAAGATCTGAGGGCGGACAGAAAAATAGCGGACAGCGAAAAGTGTGGACGGTCAGACAGACAAAGCCTTCTCAATAGTTTTCTTTTACAAACTACTAAATCATCGCCCCCAAAATGTTGTAAGTATTTTTGCGACCCAACTGAACGACCTCTGTTGTTTCCGCCTTCGTTGTTGTCAAGGGATTAAATTTAGAAAACGACCAGACAGCCCCCCCCCCCCCCAAGGGTCAGAATCTCTCTCTCTCTCTCTCTCTCTCTCTCTCTCTGTTGCTTAGGTTCGGCTGATTACGAAAGATTTTTTTTTTCACCTGAACTATATTCGTTATCAAAAGCTTCGTCTTGCATAATGTTATCACGATAAGTTTCATATCTCTCTCTCTCTCTCTCTCTCTCCTCTCTCTCTGAATGTAACGATTAGCTGTTTGGCAGCTACTTAAAAAAAAGTTAAGTTTCTTATGAAACAATCAACCCCCTCTCTCTCTCTCTCTCTCTCTCTCAAATGTTTCAATTGTAACGGTTAGCTGTTTAGCAGCTACTTGAGAAAAAGGTAAATTTCTCATGAAACAACCAAGCCCTGATACTTTCCAACTCTCTCTCTCTCTCTCTCAATAAATACAGCTTTCAGGTTAATATATTTTTTTTATTTTGACCTCTCTCTCATCTCTCTCAATAAATATATTTTCAACTTAATGTATTGCATTTTTTTTACCCCTCTCTCTCTCTCTCTCTCTCTCTCGTCAGTGTCACAGCAACCGGAATAATTTGAGAAATCACTAATCTCGGTGTTTTTGTTTCTTTTTTTTGAGTAACCTCATCTGTAATGTTCCTCGGTGACATTTATACCGAAAGACCACAAAAAAAAAATTAGATAAATATCTTCCTTGTTGACGAGGCTGACTGATACGAAACCAAGGTCCAAAGTTGTTTTTTTTTTATTGAGCTGGCCTTATGCCAGCACGGGCTCTTGCTCATAGAGCAGCCCGTAATGGTCCAGAGACCAAAGAACAATCCATTGCTAAAAGGCCTTTTTATTACTGGACGTTGGTTCGAAGCCTCAAAGCAGACCTGACCTTCCCCAAGTGTATATATACCAATATTGCCAGAGGCGCCGCTGCTGATTGGTTCCTGGCGATTAGGGCTTAGTGCACCGTAAACAATACTACTAATGCTCCCCCTAGCTGCTAATTCCTTTTGCTGTACCTCCGTTCATATTCTCTTGCTTTGAGGTTTTCCTCCTGTTACGCCTATCAAACCTTTCTACTCTCAATATGCCTTTCAGCGCTGAATGACCTCATAAGGTCCCAGCGCTTGGCCTTTCGCCTAAATTCTACTTTCCAGTTCCTGTGGCACGTTAGGTCTGGATTACTCCTTAGAAAATAAAAATAAAAATTAGAATTAAAAAAAAAAACGAACCATCAGATTCTCATAAGATGCCCTATTGGGTCTGCCCCGCTTTCTTCTACTCATTCATTATGAAGGACACAAAGCAATAATAATAATAATAATAATAATAATAATATAATAATAATAATTAAGCTTCGCTCGAATCAAAATTTCAGAGACATTTAGGTACAGAAAGACTCGCAAAGGCACGCGCGTGCACGCGCGTAAACTGACAAACATGGTTCATCTCTCCTTTTCCAAGAACAAGATGAGATCAGAATCTGTCACGCCACACTGTGTGATGGTCGTAACATTCTCTCTCTCTCTCTCTCTCTCTCTCTTCTCTCTCTCTCTTCTGGTCATTTTTTCTCTCTCTCGTGTTTAATTCATCCCCTACGACAGATGACGTCTCCCCTCATTCCCCTTTTATTCCCCTCCTCCTGACTCATTCCCCTCTCTCCCCTTTCCCCCCCTCTCTTGAGGAGCTACTGCAGCGGCATGGAACGGTGGACTGGAATGGCTGGAAGGACTGGAAAGGGGGGAAAAAATATGGATCACTGGACTTTCCACTGAAGCAATTCGCGGTATCGCTGTTGATATTTTTTTTTTTTTTTTTTTTTTTTTTTTTGTCGCCTTGCGTCATTGATTGAGAGGCTGACATCGACTTGGATTCTCAGATTCTCCTACTTGTATCTTGATTGTTCGTTTTCCCTTTTTGGTTCGTTGGTTCTGAGGGGTATTCGCCCCCTTTCACATTTTTTTTTTTTTTAGTTTTTCTCGTGGTCCAGTTTCGTGTTGATTTTCATGTGAAA
>NC_087205.1:92845470-92865470 GCF_015104395.2 Macrobrachium nipponense | reverse complement strand
GACGCGCGTCCACCAACACACACACCTCCCCCCCCCCCCCCCCCCGAGCCCCCCCCCCTTAGCCCGCCCCCGACCCCCCAAAGTCCATTTTCCATCCTGACTTTGGTGCAATTGAACGATCAATACTTGCACCTGTTAAAACGATCGAAGTTGAAGAACATAAGGTTGGAGCTGAAAGTACTCGTATATACGAACACACATACACACATACGAACTCATGCACACACATTCGAACTCATTCACATACGCACATACGAACACACACATAAGACAGACGGTTTTCCCTCCAAAGTTCATGGTAAAACGTAGACTCAGTATGCTAGCTTACCTGCCCAGGTAAACAGGTATAGATACATAAACATATATATATATATATATATATATATATATATATATATATATATATATATATACTTACAGGGGTGGGTAGGGGTGTGCTAGCTACTATATAAGGATTTAAAGACAGGGGAGGGAAGGGATGGGGGCTAGTCGACGTACTCTGTGACTGGATAAAGTATCTCTCTCTCTCTCTCTCTCTCTCGTGTTTTTTTACCTACTCGGTAACCCACTATGACTCGGACAGAAAGAATTTGCCAAAAAAAGGAAAAGAATTTCGATTGGAAATCATCTATTTTTATATATAAATATCGTTCCTCCATTAGAATAGACTAAAGGGGCATCTCCAGTGAACAAAAGACGATAAAGAAAAAAGTATTGTACTTCTACGGTACGTGCTCAGGTGTGTCTGTGTGCGTGTCTGTGTGGGCGAGGGGGGAGGGGAGGGGGGTCTGTCTCCCTTTGCAACAATAGACGGATCTTTTATCGATTGCGTGAAATGCACTGCACGGCGAAGCGGAGGAGCGTCGTGCAGGGACCTGACTTCAGCAAATTGCACGAATTCGTGCTGGCTTCAGTGTGCGTGAACGTAGTAGTAGTCGTACTACTACTACAACGACTACGACTGCTAATTCTCCTCCGCACGAAGCTTCAGAAACTCACGAAGGAAGAAGTGTGCAAGTGTAAATCATTATAGGCCTAGTGGTTGAAATCGAATTGGTGGCCTTATTATTATTATTATTATTATTATTAGTTTGATAAGTGTTTGATAGAAATCTATTAAGTGTTTGTAATTCGTTGTTTGTGTTTGTGAGGATAAACATGTAAAGAGTGACTCTGAAAGCCTCTGAAAGACTTCGAGTTCGTCCCGAAGACAGGGGAGGCTCCAGCGATTAGCCCGCGCTACACAAGAAGCGTTCGATAAAGTGTAGAAGAAAAAAAGAAAAAGAAACATCACTAAACATTGATTTCTTTTTCTCCCATCTCCTCCATTTTCTTTTTCTTCTATTTTACGTTTATTCTTTATTATTACTCGCTTTATTCTTTCCCGAATTTCCCTAATTCCTCAGACGGCCAGAGGCGATCGGTCTAACAGAAAACGGGAAACTCAAAACCATTGCGTGTGCATGTGTGGCGTTTCTCGAAACCATCCCAGCTACACCCACTTCGTAATTGCGTGCGTCTTGTATCTCCCCCTCCCCCCCCCCGGGCCCCAACCCCCCACACCTCCATTTCGTAATCGCGTCTTTGTATCTCCCCTTCCCTTGTTTTGTAACTTTAAAATCCAACAAAATCTGCACCTGCATTGGCAGCAACCTTAGTCCTAACTGACACATTCGTCTCACCCTTCCACCAACGCCGCCCCTCCTCCCTCCTCCCCCTTTCTTTTCTTATTTCCCAACCCACCCACAACCGTCGTTTGTGTTACACCAGGTGTTTCAGGTGGGGAAAATCTCTCTCTCTCTCTCTCTCTCTCTCTCTCTCTCTCTCTCTCTCTCTCCTCCACCTTTATTTCATCTTTTGCGTTTTTGAACTCATATCTGATTTATTCGCTTGCACTTTCTGTCGCATTCCCATTGTTTTTGTTTTGCTCTCTCTCTCTCTCTCTCTTCTCTCTGCTCTCTCTCTTCATCCACCTTTATTTCATCTTTTGCGTTTTTTGAATCTCATATCTGATTGTATTCGCTTGCACTTTCTGTCCGCATCCCATGTTTTTGTTTTTGCTCTCTCTCCTCTCTCTCTCTCTCTCTCTCTCTGCTCATCTCTCTCTCTTTTACACACACACACACACCCACACAGGCACACAAACTTGCGCACTGCACACTCGGTGCCACTAATCACTGGGAATTGTGTCCATTCAGGAATGCAGCTCGCCAGCGCCCCTGGAATCGTAAGGTCTCAATGTAAGTTGATAAAAAAATAGGAATTCTGGAATTCTGTTCATGATGACGTTTTTCCCAGTTTCTGGTTTCTCCATCTTAAATTTACAAAGCTTTGATTACGTTTCTTTGGTGGAATAGGTCTAGAAGATGCCGTTTTCTATTCGACACCTCTAGACCTGTGGGAGTTACTGATTATTATTATTATATTATTATTTTATTATTATTATTATTATTATTATATTATTATTATTATTATTGTTGTTGTTGTTGTTGTTGTTGTCGTCGTTGTTGTCTTTGTCATCCGTGACGCGCAAACATTTTTGTGGAATGAATTTACAGGGAATAGGAGAGAAAGAATGAAGAAAATTGCAAATAAGAAGATAGGAATAGAAATGGGTAGACAATACAATTTAAATACGCGATAGACATTATATATATATATATATATATATATATAATATATATATATATATATATATATATATATATAGAGAGAGAGAGAGAGAGAGAGAGAGAGAGAGAGAGAGAGAGAGAGGTGTAGATAATAATGGCTAATTGCTCCAACGTATAGGCCTTTAGGTGAAGATAGAGGTGTCTTTTAAGACGTAGTCCTATAGAAGTACCTATCTATCTATCTATCTATCTATCTATCTATCTATCTATCTATGCCTTTCTGTTGCCTATCAGAAGGTTTAATGTTTGTGCCTTTCTTTTGCCTATCAGTCTTTCCTGTTACGCCTTTCAGACCTTTCTACTCTCGATTTGCATCTCAGCGCTGAACGACCTCGTAGGTCCCAGTGCTTTGTCTTTGGCCTAGATGTTATATTCTATTTTTAATTCTATTCTGGTTGTTATTTCATTGCAACTGATGTAGGAATTACAACTCATGTAGGAATTGCAACTGATTTAGGTATTGCAACTGATTGAGAATTTGCAGCTAATGTAAGAATTGCAACTGATGTCAAAATTGCAACCTATGTAGGAAGCAACATTTATAATTGCAGCAGATGTAAATTGCAACCGATATAGGAATTGCAATTGATGTAGATTTTGCAACTGATGTCTTTATTGCAATTGATGTAGATTTTGCAACTGATGTCATAATAGCAGCTGACGTAGTAATAATTGCAGCTGATGTAGCTGTTGCAACTGATGTCATAATAGTAACTTAAGTAGGAATTGCATCTGATGTTATAATTGCAAATGACGTAGGAATTGCAACTAAAGCCGTAATTGCAACTGTTGTCATAATTGTAGCTACTTTAAGAATTGCAAATGACGTCATCATTGTAGCTGACGTAGAATTGCAACTGATGTCATTATTGCAACTTGTTGGAATTACAACTGATGC
Organism: Macrobrachium nipponense; assembly: GCF_015104395.2. Taxonomy (NCBI): domain Eukaryota; kingdom Metazoa; phylum Arthropoda; class Malacostraca; order Decapoda; family Palaemonidae; genus Macrobrachium; species Macrobrachium nipponense. The sequence goes on along the minus strand of NC_087205.1, from coordinate 92,861,900 downwards.
CATAATTGCAACTGACGTAGGAATTGCAACCGATCTTATCTGATCATCCGACGGACACTGGTGACATCCCTTTGAATCCACCCACCGGAGAATCCTCATCCTCGACGGACTTCTGGAAAAACGTCCCTCTTCGCGCCCCCGCCCTCACTCAATCCCTCCCGCTGCGCCCCCGTCAGGAAAAACCTCCTCCTCCTCCTCCTCCTCCGTCCCGCGTCACAAGGGTAAGCCTTCCGATGTGACGTCACGAAGGTTACAGGCGTCTCCGTGGGTCACGTGATCTCGACGAGAAGCAACGGGACGGTTACGAAAGGAAGTATTAACCTTTTACCTTTTAAAAAAAAAGAGGGGGGGGGAGTTTCCCCATTTTTTTTATTGTTTTAATTCCTCTCACGTGTTTGGGAATGATACGCGAGTAAGTTAGTAAGTAAGTGGGACTACACGTCTTGAGTTTTTCCCCTTCCGATAGCTTTTGTTTTTTTCCCTTCTAAGCTCTTATTAAGCTCTGTCGTCGTACTACACGTCGGAGTTTTTTCCCTTTCCGATAGCTTTTGTTTTTCCCCCTCGAAGCTATGAAGTTCTATCGTACTACACGTCGGGGTTTTCCCTTCCGATAGCTTTTGTTTTTTCCCTTCCTGAAGCTCTAACGTACGACACGTCGGAGTTTTCCCTTCCGATAGCTTTTGTTTTTTCCCTTCGAAGCTCCACTCGTACTACATGACTTCCTGAAGATCGCTCTGCAACGTCTCTCAATCCATACGAGGATTCTGCTTCCCTTCGTAAAGTTATCGAGGTCGTTCGATGCTATTTTTTACCTTTTCCAACTCGTCATTGATGATGAAACGAACGAAGGTCGTCAGTCTGTCATTAAGGCTTCGAACAGACAACCGCGATAAATAATAATCTCTCCTTACTGACAAAGTGTTTCGCTGGCTTCTTATTCGCGTTCTGTTGATAAATCTGGCGCCGTAGTCGGCTGGGGGTGTTTTGCTGCGCATGCGCGAACTCCTCCTCAAAGCTTCATTCACTAGATGAGATGAAACGATGGCAAAACAAAAAGAAAAAAATATTTATTAAATGAAATCTCGCCATTCAGATGACAGGGAAACGTGAGTGAGCGATGGAGTGGTGATGACCTTTGAAGCGGCGGCATCGTGGCACTGATCCTGATGCTGATGCTGATGGTGGTGATGCTTATATAAATACGAACAGGTTTATCAAACGCTTTTTTTCTTCTTCTTTTTTTTTATTCTGCAGCCTCCGGGCGATGCCAAGAGACAGAGACGGACTGACAGACAGACAGAGAGAGTTGTTTATACATTTGTAAAAACGGCTTTCTCTACTTCTTCTTCTAAGGTTGGGGCGGGGGGGTGGTGGTGGGGGTTATCAACGTCCATTCATTCGACTTGACGTCATGTGTTCTGTATAAAAAAGAGATTCTGTCCAGTCGAAGAATTATTATTATTATTGTTAGTATAATGCCATTACGAAATTGGGTGTGGGCTGCGACTTTGAATGAAGGATAATGTCGCCATATTGAGGGGGGACGGGGGTGGGGGGGTTCGGGGGGGGGGGGGGTCGCGACTGATTTTTATGTAACTGCTTATTTTGTTAATATCGCTTGGTTTTTTTAAATTAATTGTTATGAATAGGCGATTATATATATAACATTCCCATTCCCAGTTTTATACTTTGAACACTTGCGACATACATATATACATAAATACATACATACATGCATAATACACATACATACATGCATAATACATACATACATGTATCATACATACATACATGCATACATACATACATACATACATACATACAGAAAAGCTGTCTAGATGCACAGAGGATATTCTTGCACCCATTTTCATACAGATTTCCACGTATGAAAGTAAATTAAAACACAACAAATGTAAACACACAAGGTACGAAATAGATATAAACAAAGGGACACAAGTATAAACAACACAGTATAGACATTCACGAGAGTCTGCATAAACACGTTGTTGTTATTATTATTATTATTATTATTATTTATTATTATTATTATTATTATTATTATTATTATTCTACACTAAAATCCTTCTCGTGTTGTTTAGGCAACACGAGTCAACAGAAAAATTGCCGTTGACATAAATGGAAACAGATCTGCTGGCTAAAAATAAAAAAAAATGTCAGTAAACATTCCTTAGAGACGCCTCATACGACTCCTGCTCGCGAAAGGGATAGATTTAACAGTTTCCAATGAAAAATATTAATAGCTGATGAAAGCGGAAGAGTAGTAGAATTATTGTCAAAAGTGTTTACGGAATTTACCGTTTTCAAAATGTAAATATTGTTGTGATATGATAAACACAAATATCTTTCGAAATCAGTCCCCTGTGGTGAGCTGATCAACATGATAGAGGGTTCCACATTGAATTAGGGTTTCCCTTGATTCCACATGGAATAGGGGTTGACCTTCTGAATAATAATAATAAAATAATAATAATAATAATAATAATAATAATAATAATAATAATTAAAATAACAATAATAATAATAATAATAATAATAATAATAATAATAATAATAATAATAATAATAATAATAATAATTCCACAGACACGTTATTCATAATTTATTCATTATATCGGATGATGGCATTGGGTGATTTCAGTCATTTTTTTCGACTAATCGAGTTTCCAATTCCTTTTTATCTGTTTTGAGGGGCTCTCTCTCTCTCTCTCTCTCTCTCTCAAAATGGTACATTTTCACTTACATTTTCTTGTTTTGAGATAACCCACCTCTCTCTCTCTCTCTTTCTCTCACTGAGAGCAGTCAATTAGCCGATATGACTGACCTGACTTATTTCTTTTCACGCCAAGCTAGTTTATGACTATCAGTATCTATATACATATATATATCTCTATATTCATGGTGTCCATAAAGTCCCAGTACCATTACATGCCATAAATACTTGTAATGGTACTGGGGCTTTATGGACACCCTGTACATATATATCTATCTTTAAAATAGTTCAGGGTGTCCATAAAGTCCCAGTACCATTACAAGCAATAAATACTTGTAATGGTACCGGGACTTTATGGACACCCTGTATACATTGTACTATATTTATATATACATACATATATACACTGTATATATATATACATATATATATATATATATATATATATATATATATATATATATATATATATATGCGTGCATGCTTTTACCGCGAGACATTTGATCTCTTAATAGCAAACGCTTCTGGAATTGCCTCACGATCTTTCCAGGTACCGAAAGAAAATCTCCTGGAAACAGATGAGCGACGCTTGGAACCTGCCATTGTCGTGTGCCGATCGTTCTACCTTTAAAGCAACATAAATAGAACCTGATTCTCTCTCTCTCTCTCTCTCGTGCAATTGCGCGCGCATATTACGTATATTTTTCGACACTTTGACAAACGCACGCTGCCGAGACTAGAAAGTCAGTCAGTCAGGCACCGCTATCATTTAGTCAGCCACAGAGCTCAAGCCGCAATTACTCGTATTTGTACTATCTTTGAAGTTCATGTTGTATGTCAGAGGTGACGAAATGAATCTATTCGCTGCTATTATTATTATTATTATTGTTATTATTATTATTATTATTATTATTATTATTATTATTATTATTATTCCAGATTAGACAATATTTTTATAGAGGCCTTATTATTATTATTATTATTATTCATTTTATTATTATTATTATTTTTATTCCAGATTCTGCTCTCTTAAATATATATATATATATATATATATATATATCATTATATTATATATATGTGTGTGTGTGTGTGTGTGTGTGTGTGTGTGTGAGTGTGTAGTTGTGCGTTATCAATTGTTATGCATTACAGAAATAGCAATTTTTAAAGACCCGACTCGCACGCTCCACAAAGGCCTAATTTTAGACAACGCTCGGCGCCGATGTCATTTATTTGGGCATACGTCTCGTGTCCATGACTGAGGTCGTGTTATGTTATGTTATTTGAGGGCTTGTTATGAGCGGGACCCACTTGTTATTATAAGCGCCAGGCCTAATTTCGGCCGCGCGACAAATTCGTTTTTTTTTTTTTTTTTTTTTTTTTTTACTTCATCTACAGAGGTTCCACCGAAGTGTTTTATTCGGGCTTTGTCTGAATGGCGACAGCGAATGTCCTGTGCGGTTTAAGAACACCACAGTCAGGGCCTACATTCGGAGGGCCCTTACGCACTGTTCTTCCTGGCAGGACACTCACAAAGAACTCGACCAAAGTCACTCAGATGCTCGTGAATAACGGGTATCCGAATCGACTTATTGATAAAGAAGTCCGAATAGCGCTGGATCGGTGGTACGACGAGAGTGAGAGACCACAGCCCCACCCCCATGAGAAGATCAAGCTGTATTACAAAGCAAGAGTGCACGCACGTCACCGTGAGGACGAAGATGCTTTGAGAAAAATAATCAAAGAGAATGTGACCCCTACCGAAGCCGACAAAGAACTCGAACTTGTAATTTATTACCAAAATCGACGTGCCCGGAACCTTATTATGAAAAAACAACCCGACACCCCCAGCAAGAGACCTCTTGAAACAGTCGAATGTAGTCTACCAATTCTTATGCCCCGTCCGTGGATGTCCCGGCTCTTATGTTGGTATGACTTCTATGCAACTGTCCAAGAGGATTTCCTGCCACGTACAAGAAGGAGCGATTAAAAACCATATCATGACAGCACACCAGGAAGCCATCTCTCGCGACGGTATTATCAAGAATATCAAGATAATAGGGAGGCTCCTGACCAGCGACGCTTGCGACTCCTCGAGGCACTCCTCATACAGCAAGAGAAGCCCTCATTGAATACGACGCAGGAAGTGCTCTTCCTCCCCACCAACTTAAGGAAGACCTATGTGTATAAATAATACAAGTAATACCAGACCGAGCGACACCCCGATCAAAGAATACCAGATGAAACTAGCAGCCGAGCAGCCAATGACATCGCGAGCCGTCGTGACACAACGCCCAGGGAAGCCATGCCTCAGCCTCGACGGTCTGCTAGACTGCAACAGCGCGACCTTCAACGACGAGAAGCGTCTTGAAGAAAACTTCCTTCAACCAATGGCAGGAGCGCATTGCGCCACCGGCCAATGAAAACGCAGCTAGCGATTGACCCCCTGCTGACCTGCCGCTATATATTGAGTAGATCTTGACTGTTGACAGTGCCTACAGTCTACTCCGACCCACTGCCGTGATCATGCTCGGATGATACCGAGAGAAACGTTGGCCACTAGATTAACTTATATTTTGACCTATTTGTTCATTTACTGTGACAAATAAATAAATTTGTAACCATTATCCCTGAAATTGACTCCTATGCGCAATACTCGCCAGTTGTAGTAGCAGAGAGAAAGTTATTATTAGAAAAATAGAGAAGACTATTTACAAGTTGAATGCAGCTGATGCAGCAATATCTTTCAATAAGACTTGTTTGAAAGAGGGTCTCCTTCCAATATAATTATTAGTTATTATTATTATTATTATTATTATTATTATTATTATTATTATTATTATTACTATCCACAATTATATATATATTTCTATGTAAAAATATATTTTAATATATAATTGTCGATATATTTTTTAAAAATTTGTTTTCACGAGACTGTGAATTTCTTAACGTTATTATTATTATTATTATTATTATTATTATTATTATTATTATTATTATTATTATTATTATTATTATTATTATTATTATTATTAAAGAAAATCATCTACATTACGCTTTTATGTATGTATGTCACCTCGATATCAGTGTGAGGAATAATGCTTGTGTGTATGTGAGCGTTTGTATGTGTTAAAAGGAAAAAAAATTCGTGGGTTGTACCTATAGTATACTCTCTCTCTCTCTCTCTCTCTCTCTCTCTCTCTCTCTCTCTCTCTCTCTCTCTCTCTATTTGCCCTTTTTTTAAGAAGTCTTCATCTTTCTATTTCCCTTATATCCTTTATACTACAAACTTGAATTAGGTATGGGCGTGAAGTTGCCCCTCCCGTCGGCCCCTTGCGAAAAACAGGGTGCTACATGATGGCAGTAGTTGTCTAAGTTATGTAAATTGAAAGTCATTTAAATTCGTAATAATATAAAAGCTGAATAACCATTTCGATCGGATATCATTACTATGCAATATCCGAGTCACGAGTCAGATAGTTAGTTTGCAATGATAATAATAATAATAATAATAAGAATAATAATAATAATAATAATAATAATAATGATAATAATAATAATAATAACAATAATAATGTTAGAAAGCTCTTGGGAAGTGTCAAGGAATAAGTGAACTTAAGACAGCTGCATAATAATAATATAATAATAATAAAATAATAATAATAATAATAATAATAATAATAATAATAGAGAGAAAGCTCTTGGGAAGTGTTAAGGAATAAGTGAATTCTTAAGACAGCTGCTACATACAATAGATATATAAAATAATAAATTAATAATAAAATAATAATAATAATAAGAATAATAATAATAATAATAAGGTAATAATAATAATAATAATATAATAAGGAGTCAGGATGCAACCCGGAACCCTCACAAAAAACACCTAGTCGAATAGGCTGACTGAGATATTACCAAAAAAAAAACAAAAAAAGTAATAATAATAATAATAATAATAACTAATAATTTTCACAGCACTGGGACGTCGAAATACGTTTCTGTTCTCAATACAAAGATTAATTTACAAAGCTTTGGGTGACGACGCTGTTCAGAAAGTGTTAACGATTCTATACCGTCAGATCTCTCCGGCGATAAGAAGTTGGTTGTGTCATCGAGAAATCTACAGGCGAATCTTTTGATAGAAATAGATAACAAAATAGTAATAATAATAATAATAAAAGAATCAGCTCATAATCGTTTACGTCAACATCCTGGTTATGATGACCTCGTTTTTATGCATTTAGTTTTATGTGGCCATGAATTTAAATGGAATTTGGTTTTTTTAGAGAGAGAGAGAGAGAATATGTACATTACATTACATAAATATATAATTATATATATGTATGTGTGTGTGTGGTGTGTGTGTGTGTCAAGAACACTCGCATTTGATTTGTTCACTCAGCGTTCAGTAAACTTCCTGTTGTTCGCGTGAACAATACAACCCAGCTCAACCCCCCACCCCCACCCGTTCCCCCTCCCCCTCCCACCCCCACAATACCCCCGGATACCCGTAAGCTGCGCTGGATAGGCACAACAAAAGACTGTAGGTAGGCATGTAGGTACCACACAGGCAGAATGCTTTGCGACCAAGGTCGAATGATGACGGTGGCTCCTCCAAAGGTCATCGGAGAGATGTGGTGGTGGTGGCCTTTTGAAGTGAACAGATAAGGAGAGACGATAAGCGGCGGTTACTATGCAGCTTTCCCTTCCTTCACCCCCCCCCCCCCCACCACCACCACCCACTTCCCCCCACCCCCAACACTGGCGGTTGGGGTCTGCGCGATTAGGCGAGCTTATCGTAACGGCTGTTTTCTATCGGTGGGATTTTCTCCCTGGGCATTGGTATGGGGTATACGTTCGTCTCCCACAGGTTCGATGCAGTTTTGCCTCTCTCTCTCTCTCTCTCTCTCTCTCTCTCTCAGTGAATACAGCTTTCAATTAATATGTTTTCTTATTTTGAATTCTCTCTCATCTCTCTCTCAATAAATACATTTTCAATTTAACATATTTCTTTATTTTGGCCTCTCTCTCTATCTCTCTCTCCCTCTCTCTTTCTCTCTCTCTCTAAATAGATAAATAAATAAATAAATAGATACATTTTCAGTTTAATGTATTTCCTTATTTTGATCTCTCTCTCTCTCTCTCTCTCTCTCTCTCTCTCTCTAATAAATACGTCTTTCAGTTTAATGTATTTTCTTGTTTTGGTCTCTCTCTCTCTCTCTCTCTCTCTCTCTCTCTCTCTCTCTCTCTCTCTCTGGCTGCAGAGAACACCTGTGCAGAAGGAGGAGGAGGAGGAGGAAGTTCATAATTGCAGTTCGATTCCGTGACTGTTTTTGCTGAGTCATCTCGTGTTTTGGAAAGCTGAAGGTCGTTGAGGATTTCCGTGTAGCATTTGATATACACGTGTCCTGGCAATGGTTCGACCTTGAGGTAATATAATAAGAAAGGATGAGCTTGGGAGCGAATTGTACAAACAGATACACACTCACACACACACATATATATATGTCTTTAAAAAATGCTGAGGCTAGAGGGCTGCAAATTGATATGTTGATCATCCACCCTCCAATCATCAAGCATACCAAATTGCAGCCCTCTAGCCTCTGCAGTTTTTATTTTATTTAAGGTTAAAGTTATACATTACACTGCGTCTGGCAACGATACAGGCCAGACCACCACCAGGCCGTGGTGAAAGGTTTCGTGGGTCGCGGCTCATACAGCATCATATCGAGATCACCGAAAGATTAGATATATTTTCGGTGACCTTGTTTATACGCTGTACAAAAAAACTCTATTGCGCCTAAGAAACTTTGGCGAATTTGTTATTGTTTTGCATCAGAATTGATATTTATTTATAGCTGTTTTGGCATTGATACCAGATTGATTGGGTCATGGGTCAGTGGTCATTGAAGTTGAGAGTAAATGATATATTCAACGCTGGACTGTTGATGTCGTGAGACTGAAACTTCAAAGAGTCAAGCGAAGTTGCGATGCATTACTACCCTAATATTATTCTCATTGCATTTTAATGCATTTTTGTTATCTTTTTATTAATTTGCGACTTTTTTTTTAATAAGTGAGACCTCCTCTTTCTATATTTCTGTATTTCCCTTTACCTCCTCTTCTTCTTAATGACCACCTTAATATTCTTCGGAAGCTTCAAGAATTTCAAGTCAGTGGCCCCTTTGGTGGGCTTGTTCCATATGAATAGAGTTTATCTTCTGAATAATAATAATAATAATAATAATAATAATTAATAATAATAATAATAATGCAAGGGTTCTTAATCTTTTGATGACTCCAGACCCCCAATAAATTGTCCAATATGGTTCCATACCCCCTTTGCATAAGCCCAATTAAGTCCTATTTGTTGACAATATAACATAATATACTTATTTTATTACATACTTCAGGTATGAACAGCTAGGAACAGAGCATACAAGAAAAGCAAAAGCATTTATAGTTTTATATAGTTTTTATTTACAAAATGTACCCATGTGTACAGTGACACATTAAAATCAAATATAAACAGATATCCAGAGATCAAGTCCCATGCCCCCAGGATGTGGTTTCTACCCCCAAAGGGTATGGATGCCCCCCTGTTAAGAACGTCTTGGAATAATGCGTGGTTGAAGTTCACTAGTGGCGTGTACATTCCGCAGAGTTTATGGTCTGTCGCCTGTTTACAAGCAGTCTTAATCTTTTTCTTTCTTTCTTTATTTATTTATTTCTTTCTTTCTTTCTTTTTTCTTTCTTTCTTTCTACTTAGTCTCGAAGGCGAAATAAAGAACATAGTGAAATGGAAAAGACAGTGAATCGGTGAAATGTTAAATAATTTATTTACTATGATATATTCGGCTAAATTTCGTGAAATTATTTGCATATGAGAATGGTGGGGGTTAGGGGGGATGAGAGTGGACTATTAAATTAGATTAAAAGGTTAAAATATTTAAGAAATGTATCAAAGATTATTGCTGTCATTTTTTTTTTTCTTTTATCTGTTTACAGTTAAAAGTTTATATGATTTTATTTCCATTTTTTATATGGAGTAACGGGGAAGAACCATTATTATTATTATTATTATTATTATTATTATTATTATTATGTAAACCAATTTTTTTTTCACAAACGTTGGGATTTTTATAACCGTAGACTTTTGCCGGTACGTCTGAGACTAAGTTTGTTTCCATATGTAAAAAATACACGTACATAGCTATATACCGTATATCTGTATTCATATATGTGTCTATATATATGAATATATCATACATATATATATATATATATATATACGTGTGTGTGTGTGTGTGTGTGTGTGTTTATATATCTGTTCACCTCTAGACGCATTATTATAAGCATTTTTTTCATTATTATTATTTTAAATTATTAAGCAGGCGCTCTGTGAGACGTCAGTAGCAATAATAATTTAATCGCAAGCCCATGGGGTACCACCAGAGAATTATATGTGAATTCATAATTATAACCGTCTGTCTGCCTTCTCTCTCTCTCTCTCTCTCTCTCTCTCTCTCTCTCTCTCTTCTCTCTCTCTCTCAAGCTTCAGCGAGAACGACATGCAAAACATTTTATTCCAAAACTGAAATCACGTCATAAGAAAGAGATGCTGCTGTTATCTTAGACCTCCATCTAAGGATTAAGATGTTCCTGATATAAATAAGCCTTTTTTAAATTATGTTGACATTAGGGAGTTTTAGTCGTGTAACTCCTGGTCATGGGGAAAGCAAATGTTATTTAATAACTTTGTGAATTTCGTTCCGTTTTAAGATTGATTTATTGTTAGTATTATGAAGTATTTTCCTTGTGTGTGTATATATATATATATATATATATATATATATCATATAAATATATATACTATATATATATATATATATATATATATATATATATGAGTGTGTGTGTTTGTGTGTGTGTGTAAATGTAATAGCCAAAATGCCCTCTTAACTTCTCAAATTCTTTGTTCTTTTTTTGGATACGCTTGTCACTACAAAGCCTCGAGATCCAACTTCAAAGAAATATGAAAGAAATCATGATGTTCGTCCAAAAATGAGCAAAGACTTCGATAAGTTAAGAGGGCATTGTGGCTATTGCATTTACATATGTATCAGGTAAAATGTCCAGTTAGATTCTATATTTTATATATATATGTATATACTATATATATATATATATATATATATATATATATATATATATATATATATATATATATATATATATTTGGAGCAAGAGCATGCTGGTACAACAAGTGTTTAGTAGAAAAGTTACCACAGGTGGTTTGACCACGTCGAGATAACTCAAGAATGGCGAAGGTTTTAAGCATAATAATATAATCAACTAAGTCTTCTCATCGTCTTCTCATCTTCTTCTTCTTCTCATTTGCAGCCGGTGATCGCAGTGGCAGCGGCGGAGAGAGCGAGGGCGGAGGGAGCGGAGACAACATCGAGGCCAAACAGCCCAATGGTGGAACGGCGTCCTCCGCTTCGTCCACGTCGTCTTCCTCCGCCTCTTCCTCCACCTCCTCCTCCATCTCCTCCTCTTCGAACAAAGGTTCCTCCTCGTCCTCCTCCTCCTCCTCCTCCTCCACCTCTTCCTCCTCCTCCTCGGCCAACGCCAACTCCACCTCCAAGGTCGCTGTCAAAGAGGAGGACTCTTCGGACACAGATATGGAGATCAAGACCATCGACCTCACAGGTACGATCCCGGGACGACCCTCATTTGTTTCTCCAGTGTTTATATATTTAATATGACTGATGGGTGGCTGATGCTGAAACCTACATGTCAGTGACAGTGTATTCAACTGGGATTGAAGAATTAGAGGACACTGGTACTTTGGATCTCTTGATATTGAAAGAAAGTTTCAGGGTACTTAGAATCTTGTGATATTGAAAGGACACTTCAGGATCAGTAAAATTAGAGGGCCCTGGTACTTAAGATCTTGTGATATTGAAAGGATGCTTCAGGGACCAGTAAAATTAGAGGGTACTGGTACTTAAGATCTCGTGATATTCAAAGGAAGTGTCAGAGACCAGTAAAAACGACTTTATTTAAAGGAATCAAGAGGCTGAAAAACGAGATTTATGATACTCAAGAGCTTCTTCTGATATTGACGAGAAATTCTCAGTTACTGGCGAAAGAATCGGTAGCAAATAATAGAAAGTTTTTTTTTAAATAGTCCACAGTGCCCCTGTTCATTTTTGGCATCTCAAGCAATATACCCACCTCCACACAGTTGGTGATCATTTTGTACCTAGTAATAAGCACTTCCTGCATCACACGTTGGTCCAAAAAACTTATCACACAATAAAAGTGAATTTATTTCTTTCATTAAATTACTGGAAACTAGTGTAGTTCTTTGAGATCTGAATTGTGACCTCTATAACTGAGGTCATTTTTATCAGAAATTTGACCTCTCTTACTGAGGTCATTTTTGTCAGAATTGTGGCCTCATACTTGGGTAATTTTAATTAGAGTTGTGACCTCTCCAACTGAGGTCATTTATATCAGAAATGTGACCTCTCTTACTGAGGTCATTTGTATCAGAATTGTGATTTCTGTTACTGGGGTAATTTTTATCAGAATTGTGACCTCTCTTACTAAGGTCATTTGTATCAGAATTGTGACCTTTCTTACTTGGGTAATTTTTATCAGAATTGCGATATCTTCTGAGGTCATTTTTATTAAAATTGCGACCTTTACTGAGGTCATTTGTCTCATAATTGCGACCTCTCTTACTGAAGCAGTTTTTATCAGAAATGTGACATCTCTAACTGAGGTCATTTGTATCATAATTGCGACCTCACTTACTGAGGTAATTTTTATCAGAATTGCGACCTCTCTTACTAAGGTCATTTGTATCAGAAAAGTGACCTCTCTAACTGGGGTCATTTTTATCAGTATTGTGACCGCTCTTACTGAGGTCATTTCTGTTATTGGTGTCATTTTATCATAGTTGTGACCTCTCTTACTGAGGTCATTTTTATCAGAATTGCGACCTCTCTTACTGGTGTCATTTTATCATACTTGTGACCTCTCTAACTGAGGTAATTTTTATCAGAAATGTGACCTTTCTTACTAAGGTCATTTTTATCAGAATTGCGACCTCTTACTGAGGTCATTTTTATCAGAATTGGGACCTCTCTTACTGGGTAATTTTTTGTCAGAATTGTGACCTCCTATTGGGGTAATTTTTAATAGAAATGTGACCTCTTACTGAGGTCATTTTATTAGAGTTTTGACCTCTCTTACTAAGTCATTTTTATCAGAGTTACGACCCCTTACTGAAGTCATTTTTATCAGAGTTGCGACCCGTTACTGAGGTCATTTTTATCAGAATTGCAACTCCATTACTAAGGTCATTTCCATCGTATCCCCAACAGCTCGCGTGAGCTTGCGTGAGCGAGATGGGCACGAGAGAGAGCGACCCATGTCCTGGGAAGGTGAGCTCTCCGACTCGGAGCTCACCAAGCAAGCTCATCCGGTAAGTACGAAATTCATTTATTTCCTATTTATTTATTTATTAATGTCTGTCGGCATTTTTTTTTTTTTTTTACTTTTTTTTTTTTTACTTTTTTCTTCTTTCAATCGACACAAAGGCGAGTGTGGGTCCTTTTCTAAGGTGAGTTTTGTATTGTTTTTTTTTATACGTCAAGATGAGTTTTTATTTTTAATGCATCAAGGTGAGTTTTTATTTTTTATGCATCAAGGTGAGTTTTAATTTTTTTATACATCAAGGTGAGTTTTGTTTTTGTTGTGAGTTCTCTATGTATAAAGCATGTTCCATCGTTCCAGGATCTTTATTGCATGGAATTCCAAAAACAAGTTGTATTTGCTTCAGTGACTCATAATTATGGGAAACTCATCTTCATCAGTGACTCATTATTAGGGTAAACGTTTCTTCTTCAGTGACTCATAATTGTGGGAAATTATCTTCGTCATTGACTCATAATTGTGGGAAATTATCTTCGTCATTGACTCATAATTGTGGGAAATTATCTTCGTCATTGACTCATAATTGTGGGAAAGTCATCTTCGTCAGTGACTCATAATTGTGGGAAACGTTTCTTCGTTAGTGACTCATAATTGCGGGAAACGTTTCTTTTATCGATGAACTCACAGATCTGAACGTAAACTTATACTTTGATACCTTTTGTCCAATTGGAACTTCAAACAAAAGTCCAAGCGCAGATGGATTGAAGTATTACCCTAATACATTTTAATAATTTATTTCCGTTTTTCATCAATTTGTTTATAAATTGTCAATTTATTTTCGTAATAAATTATCTCTTCTTCCTACATTTCCCATTACCTCCTTTTCTTCCTCTCTAATGAACACCATAATATTCTTTGGAAGCTTGAATTTCAAGTCAATGGCCCTTGTGGTGGTGGGCTTGTTCCATTTGAATAAGGTTCATGTTCTGAATAATTATAATTATAGTCCAGGACGTAAACCCGAAATGATTAGGGTTGTCATTAGAAGTAGGAAAGTTTTTCATTCATATCTTTTTTATAGATCTTATCGGCATTCCTTTGAAGACAATCTCAAGGCTTGTCTCAGTGGCACTATTGTCATCCTGAATTTGTAGCCCTAAGTTGATAATATGTCTTCTTATCTCAAACACTTTGAAAATCTGTTGTAATTTGTCTTGTCTATTAACATTAAGCAAGAGGCTCTGCAGCTTCGTTTTGTAAGATACAGATGCTACCTTTCTCTCTCTCTCTCTCTCTCTCTCTCTCTCTCTCTCTCTCTGAGTCGAGAGGTCATGATCCCTTTCCCAGAAGTGTCTGGGCACTTCTGCTGGACATCTGTACTCCGTCATCACTTAATTGCCTGGTTTCACTTTTAGAGCAGAATTATCCGGAGCTTTTTTTTTCTTTCTTTCTTTCTTTCTTTTCATCTCTTCTCCTCCTCCTTGTTAGTGTCAGAAGGAGGAAGGAGATTCTTTTCGTATAGGGTACGTCCTGCAGTGGGTATAGTGGAGACGACATCTGGGGTACTCTCTGTAGATTCAATGCCCCCTTCACAGATTCCTTCTAGTCTCTCTCTCTCTCTCTCTCTCTCTCTCTCTCTCTCTCTCTCTCTCTCTCTACTTTATAAAGTAGACTAGCGGGAGTGTGAGGAGAGTTTCTTCGTCACTGACTCATAATTCAAATGATTCACTTCTGATTCCACGTTTAATGGCGAGGAAATATTCTTATTGATCTATATTTGGGGCGTTTTAAATCTTAAACTATTTGCGTTTAAAGTGTCTAGATTTTCTTCTGGAAAAAACAATTACTTGATTTACTTTCGAATTTTTGAAATTCGTAAAAAAAGAATTTTGAAGAAGACGAATAGCTGCGATTTCATGTAGAGCTCTCACTGCGCACTGCGCCTTCGTAAAGTAATATTGTGACGTCATACAAATCGGTCATCTTTTTTAAGTAAAATGTATCATCTTTTCCCATCTCAACATCCTCAAGAAGCGAATGTTTGGGGCAGCTGGAATTTGCAGTCTCTTCATCTGGACGCATCGCAAAATAGGCATGACATATTTAGAGTGAAGTTCCTGGAATCCTCAACTTTTCCAGCTAGATTAGGGCATTCGATTGTCCCTCCCACCGGCTCTCCAGCTATGGAAAGTCGATGGCTGCAGAGCATAAATCTTTCCAGTTTCTTGTTCAAAGTCAAATGTATGTGTTATTGCTATCTGAGTTTAGTATCTAGTGCAGGTGTTTCCAGTTTTCCAATTCTTTATCTCGTTCCTGTGTTTCCAGTTTTCCAGTTTCCTTACCTATAAGTGCCTGTGTTTCTAGTCTTCCAGTTCCTTGCTTATAGGAGAATGTATGATGGTTTTTTTCTACTTGAATTCAGATCGAGTGGCAGTTTTTCAAGTTTTCCAGTCCCTTGCTTACAGTGAAGTGTATGCTTTTTGTCAGTTGAAACTAGAAGCTAGTGCCACCGTTTCCAGTTTCCAGTTCCTTGCTTACAGTCAAGTGTATGCTTATTGTCAGTTGAAACTAGAAGCTAGTGCCACAGTTTCCAGTTTCGAGTTCCTTGATTACAGTTAAGTGTATGCTTTTTGTCAGTTGAAACTAGAAGCTAGTGCCACTGTTTCCAGTTTCCAGTCCCTTGCATAGGGGAGATTTCTTTATTCTGGTTTTCCAGTTGCCTGTAGTTCAGGACGCACCCCATTAATTACTGAATAAGGAAATGACCTAGGTTTTGTGACGCCAGTTTTAGTAGACATAAATCAATCAGTCATTCGTGATCATTAAATGATGCAGATAGCAAAGTACCCAGTGACTCTGCGTCCACAGAGGGGCACAAAACCGGCCCTCTCCACCACGTCCCCCCTGTCCCCAAAGGAGCCACCTCCTCCCTGAGGGATAAATCCAGATGACGTCGTTCTTCAAGTCCTCAGCGGTGTCGTCTTCCGCAGGGCGTCTCTAAGACCACTCGCCCTCCCACCCCCCCAACCCTCGACGTATTCCAAAGGATGTCGTTTAAGAACAAACAGAATATATGTAGTTGGAGGGATTGCGGGGGGGAGCTCAGGTAGGAGGGGGAGGGGAGGAGGGGGGGGGGGGGGGGGGGAGGGGGGGGGGCCCAAGGAGTGTTTAACGGTCAAGATGGGCGTGCCCCAAAATTCTGATCGCTGATAAGTATTAACACCATTAAGCACTTCGCCATAATTAGTTA
>NC_087205.1:92790470-92837970 GCF_015104395.2 Macrobrachium nipponense | reverse complement strand
GAGTATCGCCTTGAGTCTCTGCATATATTCTTTCCTGATCGTGTCCTTCATCTCTTGGTTTTTATATTCCCTCCTTCTATTATTCCCAGTATTTGTATCCTGTCTCATCTATGTGTTTGATGTTCCCATCTGGTAGCTTTATCCCTTCAGTCCTTGTTACTTTGTCCTTTTGTATGTTGACCAAGGCGCATTTTTCTATTCCAAACTCCATCCTGATGTCCCCAGATACAATCCTTACAGTCTGGATTAGGGTATCTATTTCCTTGATGCTCGTACCATACAGCTTGATGTCGTCCATGAACATCAGATGGTTAATTCTGTTGCCTCTTTTCTTGAGTTGGTACCCAGCATCCATCTTCTGCAGTACTTTTGTCATAGGAATCATGGCTACTACCATTATTATTATAATTATTAGACAGCCAGATATATTAAGTCTTGTAGATAAATTGTGTCCCACAAACCCTTTTGGACCAGTTCAAGAATTTCAGTGAAATACCTCAAGTGATTCAGATTTAAGTCAATGTAAGTTTTCGTTTCTTCAAGTCCATTTTGTTTACTGGTTAGACTTTTAAGATTTATTTTGTTTCTTGGTTAGCCTTTAGAATTTATTTGTGTCGGGTTAGACTTTAGAATTTGTTTTTTTTTTGGTTAGATTTTAAAATTTATTTGTTTACTGGTTAGACTTTAAAATTTATATAATTCTTGGTAAGACTTCCTAATTCTTGGTAAGACTTCCAAATTATTTGTTTCCTGGTTAGACTTCAAATTTTATCTGTTTCCTAGTTAGACTTTAAAATTAACTTGCCCCCACCCCCGCCGCCCACCCCTTAGACTTTACATACACTGACCTATGGGCAATGCAAAATGACACATCCAATGAAGTCACGTACAACTTCATTACGTCACCCACTGTGCTTAAAAGAAAACATCTCCTGAGATATGATCGCTGAAAGGAATTTGATGTTCGTGTCCATCCGCATGAAAATGCCCTGAACAACAGCCATGACTTTGTTTGTGTGTATATGTGTGTTTTGTATGTTTGTGTATGTGTGTGTGCATGTATGTTTGTGCGAGCGAGCGAAGGCGTGAGATAGCCTGAAGGCAGTAGACCCAGCCCAACTTCCGGCCGATCCCCAAAAGTATTATTGTCCATGAGAGCGCTCGTATCGCTACGACGTGGGAGAGAGACAGAGAGAGAGAGAGAGAGAGAGAGAGGAGTTGTTACTGCTGCTGGCGCTGTCTGTCCCCGCTGCATTACCTAGCAACAAACAGGCCCTTGCTGTCGAAAAATGACGTTCAAGAAGTCTCTGCTGTTTGTCGACGCGCTGACCAAAAGGATACCGGCTGCTCGAGCGAGAGGGGCATGCATTGTCTGGAAACGAGAAATTTTTCTCTGAGACTTTTAGGGAGATGCCCACGACGACGACGTCGACGACGACTGGAGATGACGACGACGACGACGTTGATGCTTTTGATGCTGGTGATGCCGCCGCTGCCCAGCGATGCCCAACAGAGATATGACTCTTCGTCGGAAATGCGGGATATGTCGGTTTTTGGCTCGCCAGGAATTCCAAGTATGGACGACATGACAAATCCTTTGGAGCGAGGAATGCCATTGGCTCGCCTTCATCTTCTCTCTCTCTCTCTCTCTCTCTCTCTCTCTCTCTCTTCTTCTTGCTTGGCGTGACGTGGGGGGTTGGGGGATGGGGCGGGAGAGGGGGGAGGTTGATGGGAAGGATGAGGGCCGGATCTTTTGGAAACAGGTATACCCGCATTTTCCTTTTTGAAGTCCCTCCAAGCGTTTGGGCACTGTCCCTGTGCCCACACCCATGCTCGAGTTCCTGCGACGTGTCTGCCTTCCGTTTATGGCCGTGTTTGTAAATTCATGTCTGTAAATTAATTTTTTCTTTTTGTATTGTCTTCTGTCAAGATGGCATGGATTATTTCTCTTCGGACTTTCCTATGCTGGAAAATATTATAGACAATAGGTTAGTAACATCTTCCGAATAATAATAATAATAATAATAATAATAATAAATAATAATAATAATAATAATAATAATAATACATTTATTATCGTTTTCTATTCAAGATAAAATGAAGTCTTTCCGCGGCAAAGCGATTGCATAAGATGATGTAATGCTGTTATGATAATAACATCATAATTGATTATTTTTTGTGAATACCGAAGCCTTCTGTTGGGCAGATATGAAATCCCCTGAATGGAAAGAAATTCTGTAAGAAAGATTAAACTAAAAACATCACATAATATTATATCAATTGACATCACTAAAACTAAAATTTCCTCTGTGTTGTTGATAACTCACTCACTGTCGATTACAACACTTTTCTGTCTGTTAGTAATTCGGTAAATTAGTTGAGGCGCTTCCAGGCCTGGTTTTCATTTTTACCTGACACAAACAACGCTCACAAATTGCATGCACAAACAAACACACATGCACATGAAAACACACATGCACATACAAACACACATACACGAGCAAGCACAAACATGCAAATAAGCACGCATGTATATTCAAACGAACACACATGTACAAACAAACACATACGTACATACAAACACACATGCACAAACAAACACATATGCAAACAAACACACATGTACATACAAACACACATGCACAAACAAACACATGTGCAAACAAACACACATGTACATACAAACACACATGCACAAGCAAACACATGTACATACAAACACACACACGCATGCACATACAAATTAGCACACACAAACATACACAAACACACATGCACAAACAAGCACTCATGCACATACAAATTAGCACAAACAAACAGAAACATACACGCACACAAAAATACACAAACACACATGCACAAGGAAACACGCATGAACATACAAACTAACACACACAAACACAAACATACACGCACACAAACATACACAAGCATGCATGCACAAACAAATTAACACACACAAACATACAAACAAACACATGCACATAAAAAATCACAAACCACAAACACAAACGCACAAACACAGTCACAACACGAAATCGAGAGACGAGTCTGCAAAATGGTCAAATCTTGTCGCACTGATTAGGAAGTGCGCGTGTTTATCCAGATCTTTTTTTATTTATTTTTTATATCATCGGAATTTCACGATAATTGCAAAAGCACAAACGAAAGAAACCAACACAAGGGAAAACAGTATCTGATGTAATGTTATTGAGATGCAAGGGTTGTTTTTAGATACCGCCATCCCTTTTGTTTTTTTTTTTTTTTTTTTTTTTTGTTTTTTTTTTTTTTTTTTTTTTTTTTTTTTTTTTTTTTTTAACTAGTGCTACTCTTTTCCTGTAACAGGTCACACTGAATTACGAACAAGTCAAGGATGAAATCAATGGATATACATAGATTATATCTTCGTCTTCGTTAGTGTCCCTATGAATACTACCAAAATCGTAATGGGTGGGCCAGGGAATCATTTAAAGACGGTTATATTCTAAAATCGGCTTCATAATTCCTCACACCACTGGGCTGTGGAACAGTTTCCCCGAGGATGTATAGCAAGTGGAACTTACAAAAGTTTTTTTTTTTTAATGCAATGCATTTGCTACACTAATGCAATTCTCCTTGCAATTTCGTGATCTATGTACTTATATTGCTATTTATTCAGTTATTCATTTGGTGATTTATTTCTTCTTTCTTTTTAATAAGCGATCTCTTTTTTTTTTTCCTGTATTTCCCAATACCATATTCTCAGGAAGACTGAATTTCGAGTCAGTGGCTCTTCAAGACTTATATTTGATTTTTTTTTCTTTTTTTTTGTAAATTTATTTCTTCTTATTTTGATAAGCGATTTCTTCTTTCTGTTTCCCATGACCATATTCTCTGGAAGCTTCAATTTCGAGTCAATGGCTCGTCAAGACTTATGTTTGATTTTTTCTGTGTTGATTTATTTTTTCTTTTTAATTAAGCGATTTCTTCTTTCCGTATTTCCCAATACCATATTCTTTGGAAGGTTCAATTTCGAGTCAGTGGTTCATCATCACTTATATTTGATTTTTTCTTTTGTTGATTTATTTTGTCTTTGTTGATAAGCGACTTCTTCTTTCTATATTTCCATGACCATATTCTCTGGAAGCCTGAATTTCGAGTCAATGGTTCATCAGCACTTATATTTATTTTTTTCTTTTGTTGATTTATTTTTTCTTTGTTGTTAAGCGACTCCTTTCTGTATTTTCCATGACCATATTTTTTGGAAGCTTCAAATTATTTCTTCTGCCTATAATAAACGACATTTTTCTGTATTTCCCAATACCATAATCTCTGGAAGCTTCAATTTCGAGTCAGTGGCTCGTCAACACTTATACATTATACTTACTGGCCACAAATAGACGTGAATTCACAGCGGAAAGAGCTTCATGGATGCGTTCTGTCGCAAAGCCGCCCGCGATTCAGGCCCTGTCCGATATCGCCCGCGTAGAAAGAGGAAAAAGAAAAAAAACATTAAGAGCCATAATGCCAAGTAACACGATAGCCATTTGAAGGTCTGGATAAGAAAGAGCAAAGGGATATCGCGAACTGGTAGATGTCTCTGTCAGCCATGATGTCACCCCTGGATCTGTCACACAGGTCCAGACCTTACAGAGAGAGAGAGAGAGAGAGAGAGAGAGAGGGAGAATAATAATAATAATACGAACGGGACAGGCGAAGTCGGAGACGACTGGAATTCCACCACTCCCTCCATTCAAGATATTGGCGGTGCCCTCTGCCCTAACCCTATCTCATTCACCCACCCAACCCCAACTCCCCCTCCCCCTACCCCATCTACATACCCTAGTCACCCATTTATCCCTAACCCCACCTACCTAGGTCCGCTTCCCCTCTGCACCCTCCCCCTGGCCAAACAAGTTTTTTTTTTTTTTTTTTTTTTTTTTTTTTTTTTTTTTTTTTTTTAAGACCGTACAGAGACCGGCGTGTAAGCTTTGGCGTATGTGCGTAAGTGGGAGAGCAGCGTGAATGTACACTTGTGCATGTGCACATTCTTGTGTGAATACATTTTTTATATGTTATATATATAATATGATCACTCTAAACAAAGCTATTATTACTGACCGACGAACTCGTTTTAAAGAACTGTCTGTATGAAGTGACTTCAGCCCAATCTGGCCATAGGCAGGAGAATATGTTTGTGAGAGAGAGAGAGAGAGAGAGAGAGAGAGAGAGAGAGAGAGGAGACTATGTTTGTGTGTGTGTATGAGAGAGAGAGAGAGAGAGAGAGAGAGAACTAGGTTTGTGTGTGAGAGTGAGAGAGAGGAGAATATGTTTGTGACCTTACCTTACAGACCTTACAGTTCGTTCGGGTTGCCCCAGGTCCCTCAGTGTGAGGCGCCTCTAATGTCTACCAGAGAGTTGCTAGTACATCTTCCGGTATATTTTGCATCTTCCAATCTTGGATGGTCTGGGATGCAGTTTAGATATTTGTCGAGCTTATTCTTAAACACATCTACGCTCACTCCTGATATATTCCTCAGATGAGCTGGCAACGCATTGAATAGACGCTGCATTATCGATGCTGGTGCGTAGTGGATTAATGTTCTGTGTGCTTTCCTTATTTTTCCTGGTATAGTTTTGGGCACTATTAATCTACCTCTGCTTGCTCTTTCTGATATTTTAGTTCCATGATATTTTCTGTTTATTCCCTTTCTATCTGGTTTCCATGCCTGAATTATCATGTAGCGTTCTCTTCTCCTTTCTCGACTATGTCAATTTTAAGGATTGTAGTCTTTCCCAGTAGTCTAGGTCCTTAACTTCTTCTATTCTAGCTTGTAAAGGCACCTTTGTACACTCTCTATTTTGTGGCAACATTATCCTTTCTCCTTTTGATAGTGTGGGTACCATATCATATTGCAATATTCAAGTGGATTACGAACATATGTTTTATAAAGCATAATCATGTGTTCAGCTTTTCTTGTTTTGAAGTGCCGTAACAACATTCCCATTTTTGCTTTACATTTTGCCAACAGAATGGCTATTTGATCTTGGCATAACATGTTCCTATTCATCATCACACCAAGGTCTTTAACTGCTTCCTTATTTGTGAATTGTCTCATTATTAGGTCCCCTATATGCATATAGCTTTCCTTCTCTGTCTCCATAATTTATTGATTCAAATTTATCAGAGTTAAATACCATCCTATTTACCTCTGCCCAATCATATACTTTGTTAAGGTCTCTTTGTAGAGCGTTCCTATCTTCATCACAAGTAATTTCTCTACTTATTCTTGTGTCATCAGCGAAACTACTCACTACCGAATCCTTAACATTACTGTCTATGTCTTCAATCATAATAACAAACAATATTGCAGCTAGCACCGTACCTTGTGGCACACCGGATATTACCTTGGTTTCATCCGATTTCTCATCGTTTGCAATAACTATCTGTTTTCTGTTGTGTAAAAATTCTTTTAACCATCTTCCTACTTTATCTACGATATTGTGTTTTCTAATTTTCTTTGCTAATATATTATGGTCTACTTTGTCAAAAGCTTTTGCAAAGTCTAGATAAACCACATCTGTTTCATTTCCGCTTTTCATATTTTTGAATATGTTCTCACGGTGGACTAACAGTTGGGTTTGTGTACTTTTTTCCGGGTACGAAACCGTGTTGTCCTATATTAAACAAATTATTTTTTATTAAATGTTTCATAATATTTTTCTTCATTACCCTTTCATACACTTTCATAATATGTGATGTTAGACTCACAGGTCCTATAATTTACTTGCCTCTAGTCTTGATCCACTTTTGAAAGTAGGGGTGATATATGCTAATTTGTGCTCATCATAAATCTTGCCTGTATCTACACTTTGTCTTAATAATATTGCAAGTGGCTTTGCGATAGAATGAACTACTTTCTTTAACAAAATAGCAGGGACTCCATCCGGCCCTGCAGCAGCTCCATTTTTAATTTCATTAATTGCCTGCACAATATCAGCTTCATTAATTTCTATGTCAGCTAAATATTCACTATTTTCGTCCCTTACTTCTATATCATTATCTTCATTATCTATTCTAGGGGTGAATTCTCTCTTATATCGTTCTGCCAGTATGTTGCAAATTTCCTTTTTTTCATTCGTTAATCTCCCTTCAATTCTCAGAGGGCCTATTTCTATTCTTCTTTTATTCATCTTCTTCGCATATGAGTATAATAGTTTGGGGTTTTGCTTGATATTTAATAGGGTTTTTTCTTCCAAGTCCCGTTTTTCATTTTCTTTTGATTGTATAATCTTTTGTTCTGCATTTTCTATCTTACTTTTTTAGTTCTATAACTTTCCATGCATTTTTTTCTTTTGCAAGACCTTTTTTCCACTTTTCTGATTTTCTGGAACAAGATCCTTCTGTCTCTTGGTATGCATGAATGATGTTTACTTTTCTTCTTCGGTATATATTTTATCCACTATTTTCTCCAATATTTTTATATAATATCTCCGTATTTACCCTTATGTCATCACTTACGAAAATGTTATCCAATCTTTGTTTAATTCTCCATTAATTTCTGACCATTTTATATTTTTACTGTAGAAGTTGTATTTTCATATCCTTCCCACTTTTTCATTTCTTGCTTATCTCTATTTTCACTTGCTTTGGAATGAACTGTTAATTCTATGACATTATGATCTGAAATACTCGCATTATAAACTATTATTTCTTTAACCATAATTCATCTCGTTCACAAATACTAGGTCTAAAAGTATTTTTCCTTTCTTGTTGGCAGGTGATTTATTTGTTGAATGTTGTATTCTAGTAGCATATCTAATAGCTTTTCAAATTGCCTCTTATCTTCTGCACTACTATTACTCTCTTTTTTATATGTATAAGTACAACCACAGTCTCCTATTCGTTCTTTCCATTTCTACGAAAGGAAAGTTGAAGTCAACCAGATAGGAAGAATAGGTCCAAGTCCTTTGCTGATTTCTACATATATCATCCAATTTCAATTATTAAGTCAAACTCTTTAGTATTAGGAGGTCTATATATTACTATGTTCATCAATTTTTCAGATTCAAATTCTACCGCTATTAGTTCACATTCTGAGTTACTATATTTCTCATATATTTTTCCTTGTTTTTTGTCTTTCCCATATATTGCGGTTCCCCCTTGATTCCTATTTTTTCTATCTGATCTATAAGTTTGGAACCCTTTTATTTGATCATCATTCCCAGTCTCTTGGGAATACCAGGTTTCACTTATATTCATTATATCTATTTTCTTTTCATTTTGGTTAGTTCTTAGTACTCTATTTTTCTTTTTGAGTTACTCGTAACTAAACCGTGCGCATTCATCACTATGATGGTTTGCGTGTTTTCTCCTTCATTTAATATTGGTAGTAATAAGGATTTTCCCATGTCTCTTTCCTGTTCTGGTATGTTGTTCTTTTTTTCATTTCCAGAAATTCTGGAGAGAGAGGAAACTATGTTTGTGTGTGAGAGTGAGAGAGAGGAGAATATATGTGCGTGTGTGAGAGAGAGAGAGATAGAGAATATGTTTGCGTGTGTGTGTGAGAGAGAGAGAAAGAGAGACAGACTGACAGACACACAGACAGAAGAATATGTTTGCATGTATGTGAGAGATAAAAAGAGAGAGGGGGAGCTAATACGCTTTTTAGAGAGAGAGAGAGGACAATATAAGTGAGAGAGAGAGAGAGAGAGAGAGAGAGAGAGGAGAATATA
Organism: Macrobrachium nipponense; assembly: GCF_015104395.2. Lineage (NCBI taxonomy): Eukaryota > Metazoa > Arthropoda > Malacostraca > Decapoda > Palaemonidae > Macrobrachium > Macrobrachium nipponense. The sequence continues at coordinate 92,829,255 of NC_087205.1, read as the reverse complement.
AGCGAGAGACAGAAAGAGAGAGAGGCGAATATTAGGGAGAGTGAGAAAGAGAGAGAGAGTCGAATATAAGTGAGAGAGAGAGCGAGCGAGAGAGAATATGTTTGTAAGAAAAAGAAGAAAAAGAGTATGTGTGCCTGTGTGTGTGTGAGAGAGAGAGAGAGAGAGAGAGAGTGAGAGAGAGAACGCTAAAGATGCCCCTTCAAAGGCGGGCTGTGTTTGACTTTTAAACCAGAGACCAAGGTTAAGAAGGCAGCTCCATTTTATAGGCATCAGTACCTTGGATCATTATTCAGTCTCGTTTTATGGCGATATGGAGCTTCGAGATTTTACAACCAGTCTCTCTCTCTCTCTCTCTCTCTCTCTCTCTCTCTCCTTCAGACATCATCATCCACACACCCACCGGCCACCTCAAGTCACCCTCAGAAGAAGCCTTCTTCGACCAGCCAGCCAGCCAGCTAGCTATCCATCCATCCAGCCCACCCCACCTCTCTCTCTCTCTCTCTCTCTCTCTACTTGAACTGGTGTTAAGAAGGATGCTGCTGCTGATGCTTAGTGCTGATTATCACTGAGCTATCTACATCAAGAACTTGATTTCTGTGGCTGGTTTCGAATGTGTCTGTGTGTGTGACGTCTGCAAAAGGACCCTTCCTATTTCATTAATCATAAGAAGACGTTCCCGTAACTCCGAATAAGAATACGAAGAAGGAGAGGGGAAGGAGATGGAGTGGGAGGTGCAGTTGGGAGGAGGAGGAGGAGGAGGAGGGATAGGGATATTAGGGGGAAAAGGGTAGGGGAGGAGAATGGCTGGGAGGTGCAGTTGAGGATTGGTGAGTTAAAAAGGAGGAGGATTATGATAATTAGGGGGAAGGGGAGGAGTGCTGGGCTGTTGTGTCATTAAAAAGATTTCTGAGAAAGAGTGATGGTAATACCATTGGTTTGTCTATTAGATGATGAAGAAGAAGATAATGAAGAAGAGGAGGAGGAGTAGGAGAAGGATGAGGAGGAGGAGGAGGAGGAGGAGGAGATACAGGAAAGGCTAGGCTGTTGTGTCATCAAAAGAGATTTCTGGAAAAAATTATATAATAATAATAATTATTATTATTATTATTATTATTATTATTATTATTATTATTATTATTATTATTATCCGTTTGTCACTACTGATGCACTTACTTTATCATCTCAGAACTCACACATAAGTTGCAATCTGGATTATGTTATGTTTGTCGCAGTTCATTAGAAATTCAATTATTAGCAATCTTTTTTTTTTTTAATGTCAAACCTGACGCTGAAGAAAATATAACGAATGTATGTACACATACAGACACACACACACACACACACATATATATATATGCACGTATGTATGTATAGCGAATCATGCGTTGTATCTTGCAGTTTTTTCGTTGTATTGTGTTGTATTTCATTCCACTGTCATTAAAAATACATTAATTCCTCTTAAGTCATTTAATTTCTCCTTCCAAAGACTGAGAAGCAAAGTTAGAAATGGCTAAAGAGAGAGAGAGAGAGAGAGAGAGGGTAGTGAATAATATAACAGAAGGAGAGACAGAGAGAGAGAACAGATTAACAAGAGACACACAGAAGAATAACTAGAAAATGGAGAGAGAGAGAGAGAGAGAGAGAGAGAGAGAGAGAGAGAGAGATAGTAAATATTCCAAAGTTAGAACCTTTTGAAGTGGTCCGACCGTCCTAGATTATGGTTATTACACAGGGTGTTTTTTCTTATCTTCCTTTTTTGTGTGTGGCTCTCTCTCTCTCTCTCTCTCTCTCTCTCTCTCCTCTCTCTCTCTCTCTCTTGCCATTTCTAACTTTGCTTCTAAGTGAATTTTGCTAATCCGTTTTCTTCGTAGTCTCTCTCTCTCTCTCTCTCTCTCTCTCTCTCTCGTTTAGTTTCTCCCTTTCTGTTTTTCATGACCATAAATTATTCTCACTCCCTGTCTCTCTCTCATGCCATTTTCTAACTTTTCTTCTGCATGTGTCTCTGTTAATCCGTTTTATTCTTGGAGTCTCTCTCTCTCTCTCTCTCTCTCTCTCTCTCTCTCCACATCATGCGACGCAGTTAGTTATGCGGTCTATGTGCAAAGCCTCATGAGTACACCACACGTGCAGGCAAGACTGTTACGGTACTCGAGAGATGTCTTTAAAAAATAGTAAAATAAAAAAGAAAAAAAACCCGCGAAGGAGAAATTAAAGAGAGAGAGAGAGAGAGAGAGAGAGAGAGAGAGAGAGAGAGCAGTGGTGGCGAGAGACCTCGTTAATCCAGTTACCAACAGGTAACTGCTATTTTTTTTTTATTATTTTTGCTTTTTTTTTTCTCTCACATGATCTAGGGAGTCTGGGCCCTTTCTCGTTTAAAATACTCTCGGGTGTTGTAGGTTACTCTCACCCTGGGGGGAATATCCGAAGAGAGAGAGAGAGAGAGAGAGAGAGAGAGAGAGAGAGAGACGGGGGTAGAGTGGCATGCGAGTGGGTAAGCTTTGGGGGGGTATGTGACCCCCGTTACAACGAACGGTAGGGTTTAGTAGCGAGGCCTGACGGAGCGGAGCCATGCTGTCTGGCGATTCCTGTGAACTGACCGTAGACCCCCCCCCCCCTCCCTCCCCTCCTCCCTCCCCCCTTACCCTTCCCATTCCCCCTCTCCACCCCTTCCACACAAAACACAGAACACCCCTCCCCGCCCACCCCCACCCACAAAATACCTCCTACGCTGTTTTTCTCCATATTTCTGTCTCTTTGCTTTCTAATTTTTTCTATTATTTTTGTATTATTTTTTTCCTTTCTTCTTCCTGTTTCGTCTTATTTGTCCTTTTTCCAATCGTCATTCTTATCGATGGTGTTCGTTCGTTTTCCCCCTTTTTTTATTATTATCTTTATTTTGCCTCTCCACTTTTCGTTATTCCTTATTTTTTTTAAAGGCGACTAATATTTATAATTATTTCCCCGGAATCCAACCTCTCAGACCTTCTGGGTTGAGCGGTCTCCTGAATAGAGATCAGGGTAGATGTCGCAACTTGCTCTTCTACCCTGTTTAGGAAGGAGAAGCTAAGTTCGAGTTTTTCTCCTCTCTCTCTCTCTCTCTCTCTCTCTCTCTCTCTCTCTAACTCTCTCTCTCTCCAACCCCCTTTTGTTTGGCCATTGATGAATCATTAAGTTTCAAATGTCAGGGGAACTTGTAGGTGCTAAATAATAATAATAATCACAACCTGATTTGATACGATCTAAGTTTGTATATGAATTCTATAAGCATGTATAATTCAATATAATATATATATATATATATATATAAATATATATATATGTATATATACAAATATATATATATATATATATATATATATATATATATATATATATATATATATATATAGAGAGAGAGAGAGAGAGAGAGAGAGAGAGAGAGAGAGAGAGAGAGAGAGAGATTCATTTTGTGAATACATACAGAGCTGAACTGAAGCAAGAATCACGACGAAAGAAAGAATAAAAGCGAGATTCCCAACTCGAAATCACAAGCAGAAATCACAACCAAAGAACGAATCAAAATGAGAATCGCAACTCGAAATCACAAACCTTCATGACAACCAAAGAAGGAATGAAACTAAGAATCACAACTCAAAATCACAAGCAGGAATCACAACCAAAGATGGAATAAAATTGGGAATCACAAGCAGGAATCACAACCAAAGATCGAGTAAAATCAAGAATCACACCTCAAAATCACAAGCAGGAATTACAACCAAAGAAGGAATAAGATCGAGAATCACAACTCCAAATCACAAGCAAGAACTACAACCAACAAGGGCGACATCCATCCGAGGGCGAGAGAAACTCGAGAGCAGACGGAAGGCACTCGCTGGCTCACTGTTTACAAAACAAAAGATGTTCTGAAAGATTGACTTCAGTTCCTCGATTCGTCTGAATTCTTTTGTCAGCGTCACTATTATAACTATTATTATCATCCTTTGTCAAAGTCATTACTATTATTGTTTGTCAAAGTAATTTTATCATTATTATATTATTATTATTATTATTATTATTATTATTATTATTATTATTATTATTATTATTATTATTATTATTATATTATATTATTAAGTATGATAAATTCGTAAAGTAACTAAGTTAAGGGGGGGGGGGGGGGGAGGGGGGGGGAGGTAGGATGAAACCCCATTAAAAACCATCGTAGGTGTCCCCACTATAAACCTGCCAAGTTTCATGCCCATTGGACCAGCCGTTTGGCCGTAATTGAATGACAGACGTACAGACAGACATAACAACCATTATAGTAAGATTATAGTAACCAGTGAGTTTTGTTCTTTTATTCGCATCTATATAATCAATTTTTTTTTCTGTGTGAGGAAATGTTGCCTCTGTTTTATTCTGTTAATCTAGAACTATTTTCTTTTTGAATTATTTATCTACCTTTTTTTATAGCTTTCTTTTCATGCACTCATTCAGTCAGTCATTGTTGTCTGTGGCCTCATTGTGTCTCTGGTCCTACCACTTGTACCCTTCTGTTCTTTAAAATACTTCTGTCTGCTATGTAAGGCCAATGCTCTGTTTGGAAACCAGTTCAAGTTTAAATAATTAGTGCTCTCTCCTCAGCCTCAGACTCGGGATAAGTATGGATAAGGGCGCCTTGCGTCTTGACCTGACTTGACCTGATGTGACCTGCAGTGACTTTTCTTGCTTCTGTATACCACATAGTTGACTGGACTATAGCTATGCCTATCTTTCTCTCTCTCATTTGTATGCAGTATGGTTAACAGGCACCTTGCATCGTGACCTGAGTTAGCCTGACCCGACCTGGCATGACCTGTTGTGACCTTTTTGGTTTCTGTTTATGACAAAGTTGACTGAACTCTCTCTCTCTCTCTCTCTCTCTCTCTCTCTCTCTCTCATTTATACTCAGAATGGATCATGGTCATCTTGTGTCATCACATGACCTAACCTGACCTCTTGACCTCTTGACATGACCTGACGTGACCTTTCTGGCACTTTTGTTTACTACAAAGTTGACTGGACTATAGCTATTCCTATCTGTCTCTCATGTGTACTTGATATGGATCATGGGCACCTTGTGTCATGAGCTGACCTTACCTGACTTTACCTGATGTGACCTGCAATGATCTTTGTGGCATTTGTTTACGGGAAACATTCCTTGGCCTCAAAAGCTGACCGGATTAGCTCTTTCTGCCTCTCATCAGTATACTGTTAATGTAAAGACTCTCTCTCTCCCTCTCTCTCTCTCTCTCTCTCTCTCTCTCTTACAAGCAGCCCCCAACTTGGAAACCAGTCCATGAGACTTTAAAGTTGATAGAGACCGGTATCTAGATTTCCCGTTTCTGCAAGTGAAACCTTAGATTCTGTTCCTGTATTCTTGGTATAGATTTCAACTCATTCAAACACTTCCTCACTTTGGTCTCGGGCCTCAATGTAGCCCATTGTCCCAGCACCAGAGACCCTCCGGGTGGTTTTTTTTTTTTTTTTCTTTCTTTTTTTTTTTTTTTTCTTTTTGAGTGGAAGAATCTGTTTTGTCATGAACTTCAAGATGTCAAACCACTGACAAAATTCCGTGGAGAGTTTTGTCTTAATCCATGTCTCTTTGAGAAAGCGGTCGAGACATGAGTAGTTCTTGTATTTTATCTGGTTACTTAATTTGTTCATTCATTTTTCTTTTCTGATAACTGGTATCTTCATTTTGCATTAATATTGTCTTCTGTTACTTCAAATAAACACCATATTCGTTGGAAGCTTGAAGAATTTCAAGTCAGTAGCCCCTTTGGTGGGCTTGTTCAAATATGAATAGGGTTCGTCTCCTGAATAATAATAATAATAATAATAATAATAATAATAATAATAATAATAATAATAATAATAATACCTTCTCAAGCCTTGTTCTGTTTTTCATTGGTTCGTGAAACCTAATTCCTTTACAAATGTAGCTCTAGTCTTTAATAAATCTTTTCATTGCATGTTCACTTATTTCTTCGAATATCTCTCCAACCCTCTTTAGCGCGAAGCATATTATATAACCGTCCCACTCTCAAAAGGCGTTATCCACTTCTTTATGTTTAGCCAGATCATTTATGTTCCCACCCCGTCGGACTCTACCAAAAATGAATAAACAAAGAAGTAAATAAATAAATAAATAAATCAATCAACTCAATCAATCAATCAATCAATCAATCATAAATGAATATACATAATATAAAGTATAAATAAGTAAATAAAGAAACGTAAAGTAAATAAATAAATAAATAAATCATAAATAAATAAACGTATAAATAAGTAAGTAATGACCGTATAAATAAGTAAATAAATAAATAGATAGATAGATAGATAGATAGATAGATAGATAGATAGATAGATAGATAGATAGATAGATAGATAAATAAATGAATAAATAAATGAACGTGCGTATTTTCATAGATATCTCATGTCTACAATCCCAGCCTCTGACGTATATGCAGTAGACGCGAACAACTTTTAAGAATAGTGTCAAGAGTAAGAATGTCGTTAGAATGTGCAATAAAGAACAGAGTGACGTAGGGCCACCCATGCAGAGGTTGGCAGATGGTGAAGAAGGAAAGATGGTGTGAGTGTAGTGTGTTTCATCTGCATAGTTAGTTAGTTGACATTCCATTACGCACGCAAACCAGAGAGAGAGAGAGAGAGAGAGAGAGAGAGTGAGCATGTCACACAGTCAGGGTACAGCTTTCGTAACTAGTTTTATTATTATTATTATTATTATTATTATTATTATTATTATGGTTCAGAGTCCGAGACGGGCTAGTTTGACGAATATGGACTAATCCACAGTTACGTTAATGGATCTCGGTCCTTGAGTGTTGATATACCGCCCCTTGAATAGAGGCGGGTTATATTATTCTGGAAATGTGGAAGTACACGCGGTTTGAGTACCGTTTTAATCATTGTTTTTTGTTTTTGTTTTTGTGACTGTGAATGTATGAAATTTTTCTTTTATTTTTTCCCACTTTTAATTATGCTTTTTTTTGCATTTACGTCTTTTTTTCTATTGTATTATATTGTGCTATTTATTTGTTAGTTTGTGAATTCATTTTATCTTTATTCTGTCCGCCCTCAGATCTTACAAACTACTGATTCTAGAGGGCTGAAAATTGGTATGTCGATCATCCACCCTCCAATCATCAAACATGCCAAATTACAGCCCTCTAGCCTCAGTAGTTTGTATTTTATCTAAGGTTAAATTTAGCCTTAATCTTGCGTCTGATCAACCACGTAGGACAGGCTTCCACCGGGCCGTTGCTGAAAGATTCGTGGGCCACGGGTCGTACAGCATTATACACTGTACAGAAAACTCGAATGCGCACTTTTTACGACATCAAAGCGTCATCTAGACCATTATGTAACACCCAGATTTAGAGTGACCTATGACCTTTCAATTCCTTGCTACAAATTTAACGAGGTTCTGGACACAGATAAGCCGCGAGGTCAGTGTTGACCCCCAACCCCTACCTCCTTGGACCCCCACCTCTCTCCCCCCCCCCCCGCCCCGCCCTCCTATTTTTTGTATGTTAGATGTTCATTCTCGTCAATATAGGAAATTGATTCAGCAGTTGAATCATGATTCAGATGAATAATTTCAAGGTAATTATTTTTTTTTGTGAATCGTGATTCAGCCGAGTGATAGAGTTAAGGTAATTATTTTACTCTGTGATAAAGGAAACTGATTCACTGCTTGAATCATGATTCAGATGAGTGATATTGTTAAGATCATTATTTTTCTCTCTGATGCAGGAAACTGATTCAGTAAATGAATATTCATGATTCAGATGGATAATATCAAGGTAATTATTTATTCTCGTCATATAGGAAATTGATTCAGTGCTTGAATCATGTTGACAGGAATAATATTAAGCTAATCATTTTTTCTGTGAGATATGAAAGTGATTCAGATGAGTGGTATATAGTTAAGGTATTTATTTTTCTCTGTGACTTAGGAAACTGATTCAATACTTGAATCATGATTCAGATGAGTAATATAATCAAGATTATTATTTTTTCTGTGAATCATGATTCAGCTGAGTATTTATTTTTCTCTGTGATTTAGGAAACTTGATTCAGTACATGAATCGTGATTCAGATGAATAATGATAGTACTAAGTTCATATTTTTTCTGTCCCGAACCAACTTTTGGGAGCAAAGGTTACATGGTCACCATCATGAGAGAACCCAGAAAGTCCAGTTGCCACAAATCTCGGCACTTGGGGGTCAACACAAAGCATATCACTGCAAGGAGGGATGATGCTGAGGCCACACAGAATTCTGTTGTTGATTTGGTATACTTATAATAAATAACCTCAAAAATTGCGGCTAATATCTGTCACAAACAGAGAACAGGAGTGTTTGTGTCATCTTAAAGAAATATGGTGAGACCCACAGACTTATTACGTTATTGATCTGGTATCACTTAAAACCTCCTCAAAAAACTGTGACTGATGTCTATCACGAAACAGAAGATTGGAGAGTGTTTGTGTGATCTTATCCGTGATATATTCTCCCCCCTCTGATGAGGTACATCTTTGGCCCACCCCTTACGAAATCTCGCGCGCGCCCGCCCAGTTGCCGAGATGATCTCATATTAAACGAATGCCATTGTCTCACTCTGCCCCTCTCTCTCTCTCTCTCTCTCTCTCTCTCTCTCTCTCTCTCTCTCTCTCTTGGAATACCGAGAATCGCGGACGACGTTAGCTAAGAAGGCCCCATTTTGCTGTCGAAAAACGTCTTCTTTTGTAGAAGAATATTGTATTTCATTGCCCTGTTGAGTCGCACAAAAGAAAATCCTCCAGGGAGAAAACGACATAATCGTGGAGAGAGAGAGAGAGAGAGAGAGAGAGAGAGAGAGAGAAAACTTCGCGGTTTAAGCAGATGTTCTTAGAGTGGTTTAACCTTGAAACTCAGAACGCTTGGCGTTTCGCTTGACGTGGTCAATTTGTCGGAGAATGGGCAGAGAATACGACAGGTCATTTTCTACTCTGTTTTTTTTTTTTTTTTTTTTTTTTTTTTTTTTTTTTATTGCTTTGCATTCTTGGGGGCAATTTCTCGCGGCTGCAGTCAAAAATGAAAAGGGTTATTTTCGTCCCTGTAGGATCTGTGTGGTGCCGTCAGTGCACCTCACGCGCTGCACTGTAGGCATTCCTCTAGGTTCTTTGCAGCAGCGACTCTTCGACCCTCAGCTGGTACCACTTTCATTCCCTTTTTTCATTTACTGTACCTCCGTTCATATTCTCTTTCTTCTCTCTTTACTTTTTCATTATCCTCTCCTGTTACACCTTTCAAGCCTCCACTTCTCTCAACTTCTCTTTCAGCTCTGAATGTCCGCATGGGTCTCAGCGCTTTGCTTTTGGCCTAATTATATATATATGTATTATATTATATATATATATATATAATATATACATATATATGTGTGTGTGTGTGTACACACACACACCCACACACACACACACACACACACATATATATATTATATATATATATATATATATATATATATTATATATATATATAAGTTTTGTGTGTGTGTGTATATCTTAGATCTCTTAAAAAATTATTATTATTATGTTGAATAAAATGGCAGAATTCAACGAATTAATCTTATATATTATCTTTTTCTGTTCTTCTCATTACTCGCTTTTCTGGCTCAGCGATACTTCTTAATAATTGGCCAATATTTACTTTAGAACAGGAGGATTTATTAGTCAAAACTGGTATTATTATTATTATTATTATTATTATTATTATTATTATTATTATTATTATTATAATTTCAGTTGTGGTCAGTTTCAGAGCTGGATCAAAAAAAAATTTAATCCAGTTTTTTGTAAAAAGCTAAACAAATACACGTCAAATATATTCTATAAGTTTCGCAAGATTTTTTTATGACTTTGTAAAAAAAAAAAAAAAAAAAAAAAACAAAAAAAAAAAAAAAACTATGACGAGCAGTAAGGTCTGCGCTTTTTTTATCCTTTTTTTTCTAGCGGGAGTTTTTTCCTTGTATCGATGCAAGTGCGTGACGTCATCGTCCATATCGGCTAATATTCTCCTCCTCCTCCTCCTCCTCCTCCTCCTCCTCCTCCTCCTCCTCGACGAAGTCCTCTCCCTCTTTTTCAAGAGACAACAGCGGATAAAACAAATAAAAAAAAAAAAAACAACAACAAAACCAAAAACCAAGGCACGTGATGACGAACCTTCTAAAAACCACGATGTGACCATGATTGACCCCCGTGCCGTGGCCGCATGGAATGGGTAGAGGGAGGGGGATGGCAGGAGGGTATGGGGGTGGTGTCACCTCGGAGCCACCTGGGGACCAGCTGCGTGATCTTCAATGTCTCATTTTACTGTGGCCTCAACAGCTGGCCTCCGTGTTACATTACATGCATCAGCCAGGTACCTCCTCCTCCTCCCTTCCCCTTCCCCTCTTCCCCTCCACTATCCACCAAATCCCCTGGGGGTGTTCCTCTACCCTCCGCTATCCAGCAATCCACTGGGAAGGGTGTTCCTCTACACTCCATTATCCATCACTCCCCTGGGGGTGTACCGATCCTCATCCACTATTCACCACTCCCCTGGGTGTGTACCGATCCTCATCCACTATTCACCACTCCCCTGGGGGTGTACCGATCCTCATCCACTATTCACCACTCCCCTGGGGGTGTACCGATCCTCATCCGCTATCCACCAATCCCCGGTGGTGTACCTACCCCCTCCTGTCACTATCCAACACTCCCCTGGGGGTGTACCTACCCCCTACTGTCACTATCCACCAATCCCCCAGGGGTGTTCCTATCTTCTTCCCCTATCCACTCCACCCATGGGGGTGTGCCTACCCCCTCCTCCTACTACTCCCTATATATCCCTGTGAATGGTAACCCCCCTCCCCCTACCATTAACTTTTATTCTTTTCTCTAGAATTAATGTTTTTTCTAAGATAAATCTTTATAATCTAGAATTTATTTTTCCAAATGTATTCTACTCAAATGACTGATAAAACAGTCTCTCTCGCAATCCAAAAAGGAGCCTTATGCAAATTAGCATGCTTTTTCGTATGTTAAAATGGCCACACACACACACACACACTCAATCCCAGACGCGAGAAGCTCTTCACAACATGTGTTGTAAGTAAGTGATGGCTTGTTTTGATTATCATAGCTTTTATAAATTAGTTTTTATAGATGGCCTCTGTTTTTTTTTTTGTTTTTTTTTTCTTTTTTGCGATGAAGATTCGCCGAGGTTGATTTGTGTTTGTTCGTCAATATCGTTTTTCATTATTAGTTTTTATGACGAGTATCATTTGTCATCATTTTTATTATGACAAATATTCCAGTTTCTATTCATTCACTACGCTCACGAATTGCTGATTTTTGTCATTTCATACAGTCGAGTCTCTCTCTCTCTCTCTCTCTCTCTCTCTCTCTCTCTCATCATCTCGTCTCTCGCTCTCTCTCCTCCTCCTCTTCTTTTTTTTGTTGTTTCTTCCTTTTTCTTCTCTTCCCCTCCTCTCTCTCTCTCTCTCTCTCTCTCTCTCTCTCTCTCTCTCTCTCTCTCTCTCTTCTTTTTCTTCTTCTCTCTCTCTCTCTTCTTCTTCTTCTCTCTCTCTCTTCTTTTTCTTCTTCTCCTTCTTCTTAATCTGCTTTTTCTTCTTCTTCTTATTCTGCTTTTTCTTCTCTCTTTTTTCTCTCTCATCTCTCTCTCTCTCTCTCTCGTCTCTTTCTTCCTTCTCTCCTCTCTCTCTCTCTCGTCTCTCTCTCTCTCTCTCTCTCTCGTCTTCTTCTTTCGTCTTCCTCTTCTTCTCTTTTCTCTCTTTATTCTTCTTTTTCTTCTCTCTCTCTCTCTCTCTCTAATCTCTATCCTCTCTCCTCTCTCTCTCTCTCTCTCTCTCTCTCTCTCTCTCCCTCTCTCTCTCTCTCTCGTAGTAAGCCATCTTGCTTGGTGAGATTGTCCTGCGTGAAGTCAGATTAATCAACAGATATCACAAGTTTAACATACGACTAGAATTTGAGAAAATATCTAGAAAGTGTTCGTGACTATCGGTGATAAGATTAGTGTGAAAATAATAGGATAAAGCATCTTCTAAGTTAGTTTAACAAGTGTAATACTGAAATCAGAACAAGATGGCAGTAAGTTCCAACTGCGGGAAGAGGTGGCGTAATTTAGCTTGCTTGGCGGATTCGCAATACGATGAGGTAGTAGGAAGGGAACTGGCATTTCTCATCTATGAAATCAGCAACAGTCCTAACCAAAAAGATACAAAAGCATTCATAGATATATTAGAAGGATATAATCCTTCAAACTGGAACAAATCTAATGAAAACATCTTGAAAATAATTGAAGAAGTTCCAAATAAAATCCAAGTGGTCAAGAGACTCATAAAGAAAATATACATAAACCAACATATTCCGACAAAGAAAATGAATAAGGTGAATCTTGTGAATATCCTAATTGATGCATTATGAAAAAGAATGCCAAAAGCATGCAAACTGTAAGGTTTGGTATAGCATAGTCAATCCACAAAACCTAATCAGAAAATGTGCTGCATGCAACATTCCGACCCATCCACATGTGCTGAGGTAATGCAAGAAGTTTGAGAGATACAAGAATTTTTTGTTGAAAAACATGTCTATCATGGATAGACAATGTTATTAAATCAAGATTGAATGTACAAATAGTTGAGGATGAAGAAGAAGAGAAGAAGAAGAAGAAGAAAAAGAAGAAGAGGAAAACGGAAGAGAAGTAAACAAAAATGAAATGACAGAAAAAAATAAGGAAAACAAAGAACAAGATAAAAGTATGGATGCAGAGATACTCATTGATACTACATATGAGGCAATAAAGCAGCATACCTACGAAGAATAAATTACGATATGACAACAGAAAAGCAAATCCCGAAGAGGCTCTATCCCAGATCTACACAATGACGGGAAAGAGGAAAAAATAGACAAGAAAGACAAATCTGCAACCTTTTGAAAAGAGGTAATTGCAGATTTGGAGAAAGATGTTACTACAAACATCCTAAGGTATGTCACAACTATGAAATATATGGTAAATGTGCATACTTAGATGGCTATGGGGAATGATTGCAGAGATCTCGCATCCAAAAATAATGTAAAAACCTAAAAGAAGGAAAAGGATGTAAGTTCGACAAAAAATGCAAATATATGCACCCTGTAGCCATGGAATCATAATCAAATAAATAACCAACCAAGTAATAAAATCCAAAATAAGAAAGAAACAAATAAAGAGAGAAATCAAGAATATCAGGTAAAAGAGAAAGCAAAACCACCAATGAGATATGCAGAGATGTCAGCAAAAAATTTCAAAGCATCATCAGCTCCGAAATTCTACTCAAGAGATAATAACTGTATTTATTATGCAAGAGGATATTGCAGAAACGGAGAAAATTGCAGATTCAGACACAAAATGAATAATTATGATGAAGGAAATCAAATATTATGGAAAAGTTGGATTTTTTTAATGTCAGAATTTCTGGAAATGAAAAAAAAGAACAACATACCAGAACAGGAAAGAGACATGGGAAAATCCTTATTACTACCAATATTAAATGAAGGAGAAACACGCAAACCATCATAGTGATGAATGCGCAGGGTTTTAGTTACGAGTAACTCAAAAAGAAAAATAGAGTACTTAGAAGAACTAACCCAAAATGAAAAGAAAATAGATATAATGAATATAAGTGAAACCTGGTATTCCCAAGAGACTGGGAATGATGATCAAATAAAGGGTTCCAAACTTATAGATCAGATAGAAAAAATAGGAATCAAGGGGGAACCGCAATATATGGGAAAGACAAAAAAACAAGGAAAAAAAATATATGAGAAATATAGTAACTCAGATGTGAACTAATAGCGGTAGAATTTGAATCTGAAAAAATTGATGAACATATATATATAGACCTCCTAATACTAAATAAAGAGTTTGACTTAATATTGAAAATTGGATGATATATGTAGAAAATCACAAGGACTGGACTATTCTCCTATCTGGTGACTTCAACTTTCCTTTCGTAGAATGGAAAGAACGAATAGGAGACTGTGGTTGTACTTATACATATAGAGTAATAGTAGTGCAGAAGATAAGAGGCAATTTGAAAAGCTATTAGAAATGCTACTAGAATACAAACATTCAACAAATAAATCAAGCCTGCCAACAAGAAAGGAAAATACTTTAGACCTAGTATTTGTGAAACGAGGTGAATTATGTTAAGAATAATAGTTTATAATGCGAGTATTTCGATCATAATGTCATAGAATTAACAGTTCATTCCAAAGCAAGTGAAAATAGAGATAAGCAAGAAATGAAAAAGTGGGAAGGATATGGAAAATACAACTTCTACAGTAAAAATATAAAATGGTCAGAAATTAATGAAGAATTAAACAAAGATTGGGATAACATTTTCGTAAGTGATGACATAAGGGTAAATACGGAGATATTATAAAATGATATTGGAGAAATAGTGGATAAATATATACCGAAGAAGAAAAGTAAACATCATTCATGCATACCAAGAGACAGAAGGATCTTGTTCCAGAAAATCAGAAAGTGGAAAAAGTCCTTGCAAAAGAAAAAATGCATGGAAAAGTTATAGAACTAAAAAGTAAGATAGAAAAATGCAGAACAAAAGATTATACAATCAAAAGAAAATGAAAAACGGGACTTGGAAGGGAAAAAACCCTATTAAATATCAAGCAAAACCCCAAACTATTATACTCATATGCGAAGAAGATGAATAAAAGAGAATAAGAAATAGGCCCTCTGAGAATTGAAGGGAGATTAACGAATGAAAAAAAAAAGGAAAATTTTGCAACATACTGGCAGAACGATATAGAGAGAATTCACCCCCTAGAATAGATAATGAAGATAATGATATAGAAGTAAGGGACGAAAAATAAGTGAATATTTAGCTGACATAGAAATTAATGAAGCTGATTATTGTGCAGGCAATTAATGAAATTAAAAAATGGAGCTGCTGCAGGGCCGGATGGAGTCCCTGCTATTTTGTTAAAGAAAGTAGTTCATTCTATCGCAAAGCCACTTGCAATATTATTAAGACAAAGTGTAGATACAGGCAAGATTTATGATGAGCACAAATTAGCATATATCACCCCTACTTTCAAAAGTGGATCAAGACTAGAGGCAAGTAATTATAGGCCTGTGATCTAACATCACATATTATGAAAGTGTATGAAAGGGTAATGAAGAAAAATATTATGAAACATTTAATAAAAAATAATTTTGTTTAATATAGGACAACACGGTTTCGTACCCGGAAAAAGTACACAAACCCAACTGTTAGTCCACCGTGAGAAACATATTCAAAAATATGAAAAGCGGAAATGAAACAGATGTGGTTTATCTAGACTTTGCAAAAGCTTTTGACAAAGTAGACCATAATATATTAGCAAAGAAAATTAGAAAACACAATATCGTAGATAAAGTAGGAAGATGGTTAAAAGAATTTTACACAACAGAAAACAGATAGTTATTGCAAACGATGAGAAATCGGATGAAACCAAGGTAATATCCGGTGTGCCACAAGGTACGGTGCTAGCTGCAATATTGTTTGTTATTATGATTGAAGACATAGACAGTAATGTTAAGGATTCGGTAGTGATAGTTTCGCTGATGACACAAGAATAAGTAGAAGAAATTACTTGTGATGAAGATAGGAACGCTCTACAAAGAGACCTTAACAAAGTATATGATTGGCAGAGGTAAATAGGATGGTATTTAACTCTGATAAATTTGAATCAATAAATTATGGAGACAGAGAAGGAAAGCTATATGCATATAGGGGACCTAATAATGAGACAATCACAAATAAGGAAGCGTTTAAAGACCTTGGTGTGATGATGAAATAGGAAACATGTTATGCAATGATCAAATAGCCATTCTGTTGGCAAAATGTAAAGCAAAAATGGGAATGTTGTACGGCACTTCAAAACAAGAAAAGCTGAACACATGATTATTGCTTTATAAAACATATGTTCGTAGTCCACTTGAATATTGCAATATGATATGGTAACCCACACTATCAAAGGGATATTGCACAAATAGAGAGTGTACAAAGGTCCTTTACAGCTAGAATAGAAGAAGTTAAGGACCTAGACTACTGGGAAAGACTACATCCTCCTTATATAGTCTAGAAAGGAGAAGAGAACGCTACATGATAATTCATGGCATGGAAACAGATAGAAGGAATAACATAAAATACATGGAACTAAAAATATCAGAAAGAGCAAGCAGAGGTAGATTAATAGTGCCCAAAACTATACCAGGAAAAATAAGGAAAGCATACAGAACATTAATCCACTACGCACCAGCATCGATAATGCAGCGTCTATCAATGCGTTGCCAGCTCATCTGAGGAATATATCAGGAGTGAGCGTAGATGTGTTTAAGAATAAGCTCGACAAATATCTAAACTGCATCCCAGACCATCCAAGATTGAAGATGCAAAATATACCGGAAGAATGTACTAGCAACTCTCTGGTAGACATTAGAGGCGCCTCACACTGAGGGACCTGGGGCAACCCGAACGAACTGTAAGGTCTGTAAGGTAAGGGTCTCCTCCTTCTTCTTTTTATTCTTATTTTTCTTCTCTCTGTCTGTCTCTCTCTCCTCTCCCCGAAGAGGCTCTACCCAGATCTACACAATGACGGGAAAGAGGAAATATAGACAAGAAAGACAAAATCTGCAACTTTTGAAAAGAGGGAATTGCAGATTTGGAGAAAGATGTTACTACAAACATCCTAAGGTATGTCACAACTATGAAATATATGGTAAATGTGCATACCTAGATGGATATGGGGATGATTGCAGAGATCTGGCAATCCTAAAAATACTTGCAAAAACCTAAAAGAAGGAAAAAGGATGTAAGTTCGACACAAAAAATGCAAATATATGGCCCTGTATCCATGTAGCCTATGAATCATAATCAATAAATAACCAACCAAGTAATAAAATCCAAAATAAGAAAGAAACAAATAAAGAGAGAAATCAAGAATATCAGGTAAAGAGAAAACAACACCACCAATGAGATATGCAGAGATGTCAGCAAAAAATTTCAATGCATCAGCTCCAAAATTCTACTCAAGGGATAATAACTGTATTTATTATGCAAGAGATATTTTGCGAAACGGAGAAAATTGCAGATTCAGACACAAAATGAATAATTGATAATGAAGGAAGTCAAAATATTATGGAAAAGTTGGATTTTTTAATGTCAGAATTTCTGGAATGAAAAAAAGAACAACATACCAGAACAGGAAAGAGACATGGGAAAATCCTTATTACTACCAATATTAAATGAAGGAGAAAACACGCAAACCATCATAGTGATGAATGCGCAGGGTTAGTTACGAGTAACTCAAAAAGAAAATAGAGTACTTAGAAGAACTAACCCAAATTGAAAGAAAATAGATATAATGAATATAAGTGAAACCTGGTATTTTCCCAAGAGACTGGGAATGATGATCAAATAAAAGGGTTCCGAAACTTATAGATCAGATAGAAAAAATAGGAATCAAGGGGGAACCGCAATATATGGGAAAGACAAAAAACAAGGAAAAATATATGAGAAATATAGTAACTCAGAATGTGAACTAATAGCGGTAGAATTTGAATCTGAAAAATTAATGAACATAGTAATATATAGACCTCCTAATACTAAAGAGTTTGACTTAATAATTGAAAAATTGGATGATATATGTAGAAATCACAAGGACTGGACTATTCTCCTATCTGGTGACTTCAACTTTCCTTTCGTTCAGAATGGAAAGAACGAATAGGAGATAATGTGGATGTACTTATACATATAAAAAAGAGAGTAATAGTAGTGCAGAAGATAAGAGGCAATTCGAAAAGCTATTAGATATGCTTACTAGAATACAACATTCCAACAAATAAATCACCTCGCCAACAAGAAAGGAAAATACTTTAGACCTAGTATTTGTGAACGAGGTGAATTATGTTAAAGAAAATAATAGTTTATAATGCGAGTATTTCAGACCATAATGTCATAGAATTAACAGTTCATTCCAAAGCAAGTGAAAAACAGAGATAAGCAAGAAATGAAAAAGTGGGAAGAATATGGAAAATACAACTTCTACAGTAAAAATATAAAATGGTCAGAAATAAATGAAGAATTGAACAAAGATTGGGATAACATTTTCGTAAGCGATGACATAAGGGTAAATATCAGAGATATTATATAAAATATTAGAGAAAATAGTGGTATAATATATAACCGAAGAAGAAAAGTAAACATCATTCATGCATACCAAGAGACAGAAGGATCTTGTTCCAGAAAATCAGAAAGTGGAAAAAAGGTCTTGCAAAAGAAAAAAATGCATGGAAAGTTATAGAACTAAAAGTAAGATAGAAAATGCAGACAAAAGATTATACAATCAAAAGAAAATGAAAAACGGGAATTGGAAGAAAAAACCCTATTAAATATCAAGCAAAAACCCCAAAACTATTATACTCATATGCGAAGAAGATGAATAAAAGAAGAATAGAAATAGGCCCTCTGAGAATTGAAGGGAGATTAACGAATGAAAAAAAAAAAAGGAAATTTGCAACATACTGGCAAACGATATAAGAGAAGATTCACCCCAATAGAATATATGAAGATAATGATATAGAAGTAAGGGACGAAAATAGTGAATATCTAGCTGACATAGAAATTAATGAAGCTGATATTGTGCAGGCAATTAATGAAATTAAAAATGGAGCTGCTGCTGAGGGCCTGAATGGAATCCCTGCTATTTTGTTAAAGAAAGTAGTTCATTCTATCGCAAAGCCACTTGCAATATTATTAAGACAAAGTGTAGATACAGCAAGATTTATGATGAGCACAAAGTTTACATATATCACCCCTACTTTCAAAGTGGATCAAGACTTGAGGCAAGTAATTATAGGCCTGTGAGTCTAACATCACATATTATGAAAGTGTATGAAAGGGTAATGAAGAAAAATATTATGAAACATTTAACTAAAAAATAATTTGTTTAATATAGGACAACCGGTTGTTTCGTACCCGGAAAAAAAAATACACAAACCCAACTGTTAGTCCACCGTAGAACATATTCAAAAATATGAAAAGCGGAAATGAAACAGATGTGGTTTATCTAGACTTTGCAAAAGCTTTTGACAAAGTAGACCATAATATATTAGCAAAGAAAATTAGAAAACACAATATCGTAGATAAAATAGGAAGATGGTTAAAAGAATTTTTACACAACAGAAAACAGATAGTTATTGCAAACGATGAGAAATCTGATGAAACCAAGGTAATATCCGGTGTGCCACAAGTACGGTGTTAGCTGCAATACTGTTTGTTATTATGATTGAAGACATAGACAGTAATGTTAAGGATTCGGTAGTGAGTAGTTTCGCTGATGACACAAGAATAAGTAGAGAAATTACTTGTGATGAAGATAGGAACGCTCTACAAAGAGACCTTAACAAAGTATATGATTGGGCAGAGGAAAATAGGATGGTATTTAACTCTGATAAATTTGAATCAATAAATTATGGAGACAGAGAAGGAAAGCTATATGCATATAGGGGACCTAATAATGAGACAATCACAAATAAGGAAGCAGTTAAAGACCTTGGTGTGATGATGATAGGAACATGTTATGCAATGATCAAAATAGCAATTCTTTTGGCAAAATGTAAAGCAAAAATGGGAATGTTGTTACGGCACTTCAAAACAAGAAAAGCTGAACACATGATTATGCTTTATAAACATATGTTCGTAGTCCACTTGAATATTGCAATATGATATGGTACCCACACTATCAGGAAGGATATTGCACAAAAGATAAGAGTACAAAGGTCCTTTACAGCTAGAATAGAAGAAGTTAAGGACCTTGACTACTGGGAAAGACTACAATCATTAAAATTATATAGTCTAGAAAGGAGAAGAACTGCTACATGATAATTCAGGGCATGGAAACAGATAGAAGGAATAACAGAAAATATCATGGAAACTAAAAAAAATATCAGAAAGAGCAAGCAGAGGTAGATTAATAGTGCCCAAAAACAATACCAGGAAAAATAAGGAAAGCACACACAGGACATTAATCCACTACGCACCAGCATCGATAATGCAGCGTCTATTCAATGCGTTGCCAGCTCATCTGAGGAATATATCAGGAGTGAGCGTAGATGTGTTTAAGAATAAGCTCGACAAATATCTAAACTGCATCCCAGACCATCCAAGATTGGAAGATGCAAAATATATGGAGATGTACTAGCAACTCTCTGGTAGACATTAGAGGTGCCTCACACTGAGGGACCTGGGGCAACCCGAACGAACTGTAAGGTCTGTAAGGTCTCTTGCCTTCATCTTCCTCTCTCTCTTGCCTTCATCTTCCTCTCTCTCTCTCTCTCTCTCTACTCTCCTCTCTCTCTCTCTTCTTCTTCTTTTCTCCCTTCCCCTTCCCCCTTCCCTTCCCCTTCCCCCTTCTTCCTTCTTCTTCTTTCCTTCTTCTTCTTCTTCTTATGTCTCTCTCTCTCCCCTCTTTGCTTCTTCTTGCTTCGCCTTCTTCTTCTTCTTCTTCTTCTTCTCCCTAACGTAACTCTCGTAGCCGCATCTGCTGATGTCGTCATCACCAGCTATAATATGACGCAGCCTTAGCTAATTGCCCTGTCCGTGGCTGCTTTCATTCAATCACCACTCTCTTGCTGGTGTTTATTTCACCACCACCACCACCGCCACCACCAAGGCGTCATGATGACCTCTACGACACCATCATCACGAGGACGAGATAAGGGTGATAATGAGATAAAAAAAAATAATAGAGACAATTCGTAACGGGACTGTTGGAGAGAGAGAGAGAGAAGAAATGTTGCATTCAATTAGATCAAGGAAGCTGGCGAATAGAACTCGTTCATCCCAAGGGACATCTGCTCTTACGTCAAGTTTCTTGGAATTGAAAAATTCAAAAAGAAATCTAAAGCGATGTAAAGGAAAATAGTGTATTGAAATAAGTAAATAAAAGCTTGAGACACTTCGTACAATCTTGAACGATGAGGAAAGGGGAAACAAGGCGTGATCCGAAGTCCAGCTTACTCGAGAAGCGCATAAGTTGTAAACGTTATACACCTAACTTTTGACACTAAATTAAAACGTGTTAAAATCTATGGTCAAATAGCGCATTGTTTCAGAAACTAAAATAAAATAAATACGCTTATATTTTATTAGAAATAATTGTTCTGTAATGCTTAACATGAACATTATTTATTTTTTTACATTTTCATTCTAAAAAATAAATCATTAATATCCTATTCTGCAATTCCTGTATCTTGAACTCAAAGCTAAACACCTTTTTCAGATCTTTTTAGGGAAAGAAATATGCATCATGTGATGATTACTTTTCCTTTTCCAGGTACCTGGATTTTTGTGGATCTGTAGGTGGATCTGTAAAACAGATTGTGGATTTGTAACACCAGATAGTGGATCTGTAGGTGGATCCGCAAATAAGATAGTGGATCTTTAGGTGGATCTGCGAATAAGTTACTGGATTTGTAACACCTAATAGTGGATCTGTAGGTAGATCTGCAAATAAGATAGTGGATTTGTAACATCAGGTAGTGGATCTGTAGATGGATCTGCGAATAAGATGGTAGATTTGTAACACCAGATAGTGGATCTCTTATATCAATTGGAATATCCATAATGCCAGATAGTGGATCTGTAGTTGGATCTGTAACACCAGATAGTGGATCTGTTATATCTAATGGTAGATCTGTAATGCCAGATAGTGGATCTGGAGGTGGATCTGTAACACCAGACAACGGATCTATAAAACATATTATAGTGTGCCTGTAGGTTGACGTAGTAGATCTGGATCCAGGATTTTTAATGTGGATCTGTATTTAGATCCAGGACTCAGAGACAGATCCAGCATTAGACGTTAGTCAAAAAGGATTTCGATAAGTAAATGGAGGAAGATCCAGTAAAAAAAAAAACAAAGACCGAAAGAGTAAGACGAAGTACTATACATAGATTCAAATAACTTAATGGAGAGCCAAGAGAATTCCTCCTCCTCCTCCTCCTCCATTGAGATGCGTAATGTGAAGAATATTCGGTTGTTTTAATTCAAAGATTTGCCCTTTGGAAGAGAGCGAGGGTCAAAATCATCTCTGTGCCTACACCGCGGTTAATTGAGCCCCTGTTACGGACACACACACAGACACACACCTCCCCGCCCTCTCCCCCTCCCCCTCCCTAGGTTATTTCGTCAGGGGATGAGAGAGAGAGAGAGAGAGAGGAGAGAGAGAGAGAGAGAGAGAATAGGAAAATGTATTACTTAATGGATGAATTATATAATATTTCATTTATTTCTAAAAAATTTTTATTTATTTATTTATTTAAAAGGAGAGAGAGAGAGAGAGAGAGAGAGAGAGAGAGAGAGAGAGAGAGATTAGGAAAATGTATTACTTACTGGATAGATTATATAAAGTTTCATTTATTTCCATATTTATCTATTTTGTTTAATTATGTTTTTATGTATTTATCTCTTTGTTCATTTCTTTATTTATTCATTTCAAGAGAGATGAGGAGAGAGAGAGAGAGAGAGAGAGAGAGAGAGAGAGAGAGAGAGAGAGAGATTAGGAAAATGTATTACTTACTGGATTGATGTTTCATTTATTTCCATATTTATCTATTTTGTTTAATTATGTTTTTATGTATTTATCTCTTTGTTCATTTATTTATTTATTTCAAGAGAGAGAGAGAGAGAGAGAGAGAGAGAGAGAGAGAGAGAGAGAGAGAGAGAGAGAGAGAGAGAGCTTTCTTTTCCCGTTCATAAAATAAAATTACACAATTTTATTGTATGAAGGAAAAATGTATTTTTCCTTCAATACGAATACAAGATTTTTATCATAAATTCTACAACAGATTTGTCGTAGGTTTTATTAAAGATTCAACATAAATTCTACAAGATATTTATCATAGATTCTACAAGAAATTTATTATAAATTTTATAAGTTAATCGTACATTTTACAAGTAATTTATAAATTTTACGAAAAATGTATAATACGTTTTGCAAGAAAATTTGGTTTTATCATAATTCACAAGAATTGTATCATAAATTTTGCGAAGAAATTTGTAATAAGATTTTTAAGAAGTTAATCGTAAATTTTATGATAGATTCATCATAAATTTTGCTAGAAGTTTGTCGTATTTTTTTTAGAAGTTTGTCATAAATTATACAAGAAATTTATCGTAAATATTATCATAGATTTACGAGAAATTCATCATAAATTTTAGAGAATTTGATCGTATATTTTACGAGTTCATCATAAATTTGACGAGAAATAGATCATACATTCTACCTAAACAGGAAACACATCGAGAACTGACGGTTTACGCCAGAGAAAACTGGATGGGACTAATTCTCATCTAGAAGATGTAGGCCTATCCTTGTTATCGCTTGATTATTTGGTTATTAGACAAAGTATTTATTCAATAATAAAGAACTGGTTAATGACTGGTAACTCCATTCGTTAAATAACGATCGAAATCAGGACATTATTCAGGCAGATTATCATGAAAATACTCTTATTGGTTTTTAGTCATGGGACTATAAGTCTAAAGTTTCGGATTTCGGTAACGATCTGCTTACCAGGAAGTTATCAGTATTAAGATTGAAATAAAAAACTAGCTAAAAAAATAAATGTCTTTTATTTATGCATACTGAGGTATGCAATGTACCGAGTTTGTAGTAATACAAACCACGCAGCTTGGCCCACAACAGCCGAACTAGAAGATAAGTTATCATGTTGGGCGAGATAGCCAAGTATGGGAAATGCTTTACTCTCAATATACGTTATTATTAGCAGCATTAGTAATGGCAGCACTCATAATAAAACGTCAAAAGTAACCTGCAAGTATCTCTCAGTGAGAGAGAGAGAGAGAGAGAGAGAGATAATGGAAAGTACCCAGCACTTCAACTTACAGTTCTCTGAGCGTGAGCGCAATTCATGATCTAATTTGACTGGACGTAGCGCCCCCATATTACGTCATCGTAACTCTCTCTCTCTCTCTCTCTCTCTCTCTCTCTCTCTCTCTCTCTCTCTGTGGGCCAATTTCTCTTCAACAGTACCACCACCCTCTTTCATCATGCCGTGTTTGATAGGAGTACCACCAATAGTATTCGGAGGGAGGGAGGGAGGAAGGAGAGGGGAATGGGAGAAGCCATGGTAGGGGAGCGAGGAGGGGGAGGAGGAGAGGCCATAGTAACAGCCAACGACCATGTGACCACAGAGGCTTCACTTGTACCCTAATTTTTTTTATTTTTTTATTCCATCAAAGTAATGGCCAGTTATTAGTCTCTCTCCTCTTCTCTCTCTCTCTCTCTCTCTCTCTCTCTCTCTCTCTCCTTGCGTTATTTCAGTATGGAGGAATCTCCTCTCCTGGGCCACCTTGCAGACTCCGAAATTGGCCCTCCAACTGCTTCGAACTGGAAGGAATGAATACGCGCATACTTCGTAGGGAACGCGCCCGATGGATATGTCTAGACCGAAGCTTTATCATTATTTCTCTCCTCCTCCTCCTCCTTCCCCTCCCCGCCCCTCTTCATATGTATTCTTTTTTTGTTTTTTATTGTTTTGTTTTTTTCGTTTCTTTCCACCTCCGATGAATTAGCATCGTCATGCCTAACGACCAGAAAGCGGGCATCGGGGCGGAGGCGGGAGGGGGGAGGATTTAGGGGGTTACCCTAGAAGCTAGAGAACAGCACCGCCGATGTCTTGAGTTTTGGTCTCCTTGTCTTGAGTGGGTAATGTGCTCGTTTTCTCCTCTGGGCAAAGGGGGGCCGGGCAGGAGGAGGGGCGTGGGTATGGGTATGTTGGTCTTGGGGAGGGCGGGAGGGAGGGGGGGATGGACCATTTCATGCTAGGGGAGGGGTGAGGAGGAGAAGGAGGAGGAGCATAGGACGGTGCCGCCAAGTCTCGTTGGGTCGAGTGACGTAATCATCACCAGCTGTGTTGTTGTGAAGGGCCTCTCTCTCTCTCTCTCTCTCTCTCTCTCTCTCTCTCTCTCTCTCTCTGTTACGACAGTCATACATAATTGCAATCATATGCGCGTCCACACTTTGCGTTAATGTCCCAGATTACACACACACACATATTTCTAGAATAGAAACCGGTGATTATATCATCAAGAGGATGATCATGCGAGCAGAGCGGTCTTTTAAATATATATATATAAAATGAGCAATGCAGACGTGTGCATTGTTCGTTTGTGTACATTGAAAACACATGCGCTTTGCGCATTCGTTCGTCTGCAAATAGCGCAGAGTCAGCGCAGAGAGAGAGAGAGTACTGGCCAGAGATAACAGACCATGCAAAGGCATAAATCACGGGAAGAAATGAACCAGATGCTCTGGGGGCCGTTTTTTCTTTTTTTCTTTTTTTATCCGTTGGTTTATCTCGTCTTCCGAAAAAATGTGTTCCCCAGAGAAGCCATTCTCAAATGAAACCAGTTTCAGTGAGTTTCAGTCTGTGAGTACACAGCGTCCGTCGGTTGGTGTATTCACTCTAAGAGATTACGTGTAGGATAGGTTATGATTAGGCCGTTTTCGGGGAGGATGGGATATAAATATGGCGAGGCAGATATAAACGGGTCCGCTTTTTATGGCGTCCTCTCTTCCTGCCGTATTTCTCTCTTTTTTTTATTTTTCTTCTTATCGTCGCTTCCCGTTCCACCCTCTCTCTCTCTCTCTCTCTCTCTCTCTCTCTCTCTCTCTCTCTCTCAATCTTCTTGCAAACTGCAGTAGTACTAGTGGTTTCCATTATCATTTTCAATCTGCTCTGTTTTTTGTGTGTCTGTCTGTATGTCTGTATATGTGTGTGTCCATGGTGCTTACCCGTCCGGGGGCATTACGTGCCTGCGTGAATGTACCCTCCCTTTTCGATGATGACCCTTTGCAGGCGAGAGTCCCCCCACCCCTCCACCCCGCCCCTCCCCAACCTATTGTTCAAACACCCTTCCCCCACCCGGTGTGCGACCAACTGCCACTTGCTACCATTGGCCAAGAGGCCATGATTGCCATTTCTACATCACTGTGTTATACATCACTGTCAACATCATCACCATTGTCATTATCATTCACATCATCACCATCATCTCGTCTCGCATCTCGAGGATCCCTGGCAACGCTGCTTTTGCCTCCTCCTTCTCCTCCTCATTCTCCTCCTCCTTCTGCTGCATGCCAGCAGCTATAAGACTGACTCTCTCTCTCTCTCTCTCTCTCTCTCTCTCTCTCTCTCTCTCTTTGTGGCAGTAGTTGGCAAATGTTGCAATAACAATCACGCGCATCCAAACTGCGAGGATAAATTGAGTGAAAGAAATAGCTTCGTGATGGGATAGCTGCTGCTTGCTTGCACTGACATCGGTCTAGGCCCGCCACTTGTTGGTCCTATTCGGGTTTGAGGGATGGTTTAACGAACAGATTATATTTTTAATTTTTAATATGTTGTCTGTTCAAATTATGGGACTTTCCGTGTGGAGTAGCTGGCTATTATTCTTCTTATTATTATTTTTATTATTTATTACGAGCACGCGCTCGTAAAAACTTGCCACATAAGTTAAAAGAAAGCAAGGGGAGAGTGTGTGCGTGCGTGCGGGCAAGCAAATATCCTGTAAAGGGGAAGGAAAATATAACGAACATATAAGTCTAGATATCAATACACACTGTATATCAGTAACTAATGGACATAATTCCCTGTATCTTTGGCACTTTGGCCCGCTTATCAATCGCTCTGTGAGGTCGATGAGGAGCTAAATGTGGAGTGAAATTTCTCTCTCTTATACTAGGTTTGGCATCTCTCTCTCTCTCTCTTCTTTCTTCTTATCGTATTGTAATCTCTTATAGATTCTAGCATAGATCTCTCTCTCTCTCTCTCTCTCTCTCTCTCTCTCTCTCTCTCTAAGTGGAAGAGTTTAAAAGAAAGCTAGACTAAATCATTAGAACACTGTGAATGAACAGTAAAACCTGCTCGTAGAGATAAGTGACCACATGATGTCTCCTCCTCGGATGGACCAACAGGTCTTTGAGACATCCTAATCCTTGTAACTCTCTCTCTCTCTCTCTCTCTCTCTCTCTCTCTCTCTCTCGTATTGCAATCTGTTTTAGGTCTAGGTTGGGGATCTTTTCTTCTCTCTCTCTCCCCTCTCTCTCTCTCTTCTTTTATCTCTCTCTCTCTCTCTTTAGTCTCCTCTCTCTCTCTCTCTCTCTCATTGTAATCTCTTATAGGTCTAGACTCTCTCTCTCTCTCTCTCTCTCTCTCTCTCTCATTGTAGTCTCTTATAGGTCTAGGCTGGATATTATTGGAAATGGTAAAACTTATTGGATATTGAATATTCGGTTTATTTTATTTATTATTATTATCATTATTTATTATTATTAGTTATTATTATTAATTTATTATTATTATTATTATTATTATTATTATTATTATTATTGAGGTTTTAGTTCACGCTCCAGGTTCGAACTTTTAAAAAACCAATACGAACCTTTTTTTAATGTTACATTTTATTATATTTTTCGCTGTTAAAACCACCATATATATATATATATATATATATATATATATATATATATATAATTTTATATATATATATATATATATAATAGATATATTATATATATATTATATATATATTCCTTCGCGTATAGATGTTTTTACTGCCATCCTAGAATATATATCTGTATTTCTAGTATTATGCATACCAGTCAGAGGGTATATTTACTTATAAGTTATGCATACTTATAAAGTGGCTTCACTGAACTTTAAAGAATATGACGCAAGCGAGTCATGGCTTCTCTGTTGTGTTCTCAGTTCAAATTCCTTGTCCGTGATTGCAGAGTTTCGTATATTTGTGGATACAGCTGTGAAACTGTTTAAGTTAGGTCTAATTGCTCCCACTCCCCCCCACCCTGCTCTCTCTCTCTCTCTCTCTCTCTCTCTCTCTCTCTCTCTCTCTCTCTCTCTCTCGTTTTGCGTAAGAAAGATTAGCATCTCCCCCACTTTTTCTCTCGCTTTTTGCGTAAGAACGATACACGCTCTCTCTCTCTCTCTCTCTCTCTCTCTCTCTCTCTCTCTCTCTCTCAGAATATGCAATGGCTTGGTCACCATTAGCAACAACAGTCAGCGGGCTGGTTAAGTGGTCCTTTTAGCTCAAAATGAGAGAGAGAGAGAGGAGAGAGAGGTCAGGAATGTATGGGGTTCTTGTACTTCAAACGAATCCTTGTTATAAGGCTTTGCAACCTTCCTGTTGTTGTTGTTGTTGTAGTTGTTGTGATTCTTGTGTTGTAATAACTTCTACTTAAAACGGCCCAGTGTTGTATTTCTATCAGATGATTTATTATTTAGGACAGTTTTTAAGAGCGTTTGAGTATTTCATTGATTTATTTATTTGTTGGTTTTTATTCATTTAATTTTTTTGTAAGATTTTTTTTTATTTACGAAGCAACAATTAGTCACATAAAAAAGTCAATTTTTAAAGGTTTTCCTTTTTTATTTGGTTTTTTTATTGTAAATAATTTATTATACTCGTAAAAATAGGTTGCTGTTCAGTAATATATCTGTCTATCTATCTATCTATCTATCTATCTATCTATCTATTATATATATATATATATATATATATATATATATATATATATATATATATATATATATATATATATATTATATATATATATATATATCTAATAAAAGGAGCCCATAAAAACACCAAAATGTAGAGAGAAAAGTACTATATTTCAGAGGACTGCTGTCTCTCTCTTTTTCAGGTATATGAATGAGAAAAGTTTACAGAAAAGGTGGTATTTATAACCAAGAGATTCGTCCACAAGTAAGCCAATTTAGGTCACCCCCGCTGATAATCTTCCTTTAATCTTCTTAAGCGTTGGTTGAATGAACACTGCGTCGACGATGTCTGATGTCCAATTCCCTTTTGTGAGATGTTCATTACCTGCTTCTCTTTTATTAGGCCGATTCCATCATTTGTGATCTTGTACCGGCAGCTTGCTGCTATAAATTACACGTGACATATTCCAGTTTATTCTATGGTTATGTTCATTTATATGATTGAAAATAGACCGAGTTCTGTTGTCCATACCTAACTGACCGTTTGTGTTGTATTAATCTCTGGGGAAGTGATTTACCTGTAAATCCGATGTAAGATTGGTGCACAGTCCTGGCATGGGATCTCATATACCCCAGAGTCTTTGGGCGATGTCTTTTGTTGGACGTTAATCAGGGGGATTTGGCTAAGGTATGGGTAGGGTATGCAAAACGGGTTGGATTTCCCCAAGGGTGTGAGTTACTCTCTTAATCGTCTCCAGGTGGGGAATTTTTATTTTATTGTTGGGTGTGTCTCTGGTCTTGTCTTTAGGGGGTTCGGTAGAAAATTACGTTTTGCTTTTTGAATTGCTTTGCTCAATTATATGGTCAGGATACTTTAAAGATGAAAGTTTGCTTGCGAATTAGTTCAAATTCTTTTTCCAGGAAATCTGGGGCGGGAACAAATTCGTAAGGCTCATTAGGAATAGGTTGCTGGCTAGACCTATCTTGATAGTATTGTCATGATAGCTAAAGTAGTGAATATATGAAAGTGAGAACGTTTGGTTTTCTGTATATGGTAAATTTGTATTCTATCGTGTCTCTGATTATTAAAACATCAAGAAAAAGGAATTTTGTTGTCTGTTCCCATTCAACTTTAAATTTGATGCTGGGCACTAATGCGTTTTAATTTTGAGAGGAATTCATTAAAATTACCCCACTTATTATCCCAAAATGTTAGATGTCATCCACGTATCTCATCCACAGCATGTTTTTGGGTTTTATTGCATTTATTACTGTAGTTTCAAAGTATTCCGTGTACAGATTGGCTAAAATAGGACTTAAAGGACTACCCATACTACACCCGAATTTTTGCTTGTAGAATGATTCCCCGAATGAAAAATACGTTATTAGATGCACATTAATTCAACTAACTTTATTATTTTGTCAAGTGCCAAACCAAAGGGAAATGATCTGAATAGGGGTAATAATTTTTCCCTTAAAAACTGAAGAACGTCCTTTGTACTGGTACTTTTGTGAATAGGGAGTCTACGTCAAGGCTTAAAAGGTTTTATGTTGTGAAGTGGTATATGTGCTTCTCTGAATTTGTGACAAAAGTCTTCCGAATGTTTGATGTGACTGGGAGAAAAGTGCCTAAAAAAAGGAGAAAGGAGGCCAGCTAACCATTTAGAAATTTTGTAATTGAAAGCTCCGGCGCATGAAACGATGGGTCTGAATGGAAGATTGTCTTTGTGAGTTTTGGGGAAGACATAAAAGTAGGGTAATTTAGGATTAATTACTTTAAATTTCTCTAATAGTTCAATACTCTTTTTGTCTTGGCCAATTAATCTTACTTCCGAAAAAATTCCGTGGGAACGTTCTGGAGGGGATTTTCGTCAGTTTTTCGTAAGTATTTGTACAGGACGTTCTTCAGTTTTTAAGGGAAAAATTATCCCCCTATTCAGATCATTTCCCTTTGGCACTTGACAAAATATAAAGTTAGTTGAATTATGCATCTAATAACGTATTTTTCATTCGGGGAATCATTCTACAAGCAAAAAATTCGGGTGTCCCCCGTATGTATGGGTAGTCCTTTAAGTCCTATTTTAGCCATCTGTACCTGGAATACTTTGAAACTACAGTAATAAATGCAATAAAAACCCAAAAAACATGCTGTGGATGAGATACGTGGATGACATACTAACATTTTGGGATAAAAATAAGTGGGGTAATTTTTAAATGAATTTATCTCAAAATTAAACGCATTAGTGCCAGCATCAAATTTAAAGTTGAATGGGAAACAAAGACAACAAAATTCCTTTTCTTGAATGATGTTTTAATAATCAGAGACACGACAGAATACAAATTTATTTTTAACCATATACAGAAACCAACGTTCTCACTTTCATATATTCAATCTACTTTAGCTATCATGACAAATACTATCAAGATAGGTCTAGCCAGCAACCCTATTCCTAAGAGCCTTACGAATTTGTTCCCCAGATTTCCTGGAAAAAGAATTTGAACTAATTCGCAAGCAACTTTCATCTTTAAAGTATCCTGACCATATAATTGAGAAAGCAATTCAAAAAGCAAACGTTAATTTTCTACCGACCCCCTAAAGACAAGACCAGAGACAGAGACATACCCACCAATAAAATAAAAATTCTTCCCACCTGGAGACGATTGAAGAGAGTAACCTCACAACCCTTGGGAAAATCCAAACCCTTTTTTTGCTTATTGGTTTTTTTACCTACCCAAATGACCCTTAGCCAAACCTCCCTGATTAACGTCCACAAAAGAACATCGCCCCAAAGGATCTTTTTTGGGTCTGGGGGGGGGGGGTTATATGAGATCCCATGCCAGGACTGTGACCAATCTACATCGGATTTACAGGTTAAAATCACTTCCACCCCCAGAGATTAATACAACACAAACGGTGGTCAGTTAGGTCCATGGGACAACAGAACTCGGCTATTTTTTCCAATCATATAAATAAAATGATCATAAACCATAGAATAAACTGGCAATATGTCACGTGTAATTTATAGCAGCAACTGCCGGTACAAGAGTCAAATGATGGAATCGGCCCTTAATAATAAAAAAAGAGAAGCAGGTAATGAAACATCTCAAAAGGGGGGGGGAATTGGACATCAGGACATCGTCGACGCAGTGTTATTCATTCCAACAAACGCTTTAAGAAGATTAAAGGAAGATTTATCAGCCGGGTGGTGACCTAAATTGGCTTACTTGTGGACGAATCTCCTTGGTATATACCACCTTTTCTGTAAACTTTTCTCATTCATATACCTGAAGGAGGAGAGACAGCAGTCTCTGAAATATAGTACTTTTCTCTCTACATTTTTGGTCTTTTGTTAGCGGGCTCCTTTATTAGATGGAATTCTGTTGTTACAGAAAACACTTTTACAGTCATTGTCAGCCCATTATGGAAATTCAACCGCCTTTCCACGATTCTTCACTCACTTCCAGAAGTCAAGCCAGTTTTCCGCAAGTTTGAAAAAGAACTGAACAGACTACACCGGCTGAAAAACCAAAAACAAAACACTTTTTGGAAGAATGCCTCAAAGAACAAGTACTTCCAAAAATGTACGGATTCGGGAGATGGACTCTGCAATCAAACCCCTTTCCTCTATCACACAAGATTTTTCCTGGAAGAAAGAATCACCAATACGAGAAACGACATCTTCGTGCTACGCAGAGTGATATATGGAACTCAATCTAATCTTCGCCTCCTCACTACGGACCACGTATACAGGTATCTGATTTCATTCTGTTCCAGACATTGCTGCCTATAATAGCGTGACTCATTCCAACAGACTTTTACGGCAAGTTAAATAACCTAATAGATAATAGCGCATGGAATAATCTTGAACAACAAGACAAAGTTTTAAAACTTATCCAACACCCCCCTTACTGTAAATCAACATTTTAGTTTTAAAATTTAGGCTTATCCTTGCCCTAATGCCAGACCGACAAAAACAACTAGACTTCATAGTGGCTTTTGATAAATTCATATCCGACAAAAACTACAGCCGTGAAGAGATATGTTTAAAAGGAGTGTTACTAAATGCTTTAACTGACCTTCATAAGAAATATCCTGTTCCCCGCAAGATTCATGATAGCCATCCACTCGCTAAAAAAGTTAGATGTTTATTATAATAAGTAGATCCGACAAAGACGGCAAAATTGTAATAATGGACAAAGACTTCTACCTCGACAAAATCAACCAGCTCCTTAGCGACACAAATACTTCACGAAAAACTGACGAAAAATCCATCCAGAACGTTCCCACAGAATTTTTTCAGGAAAGTAAGATTAATTGGCCAAGACAAAAAAAAGAGTATTGAACTATTAGAGAAATTAAAAAAAGTAATTAATCCTAAATTACCCTACTTTTATGGTCTTCCCAAACTCACAAAGACAATCTTCCATTCAGAACCCATCGTTTCATGCGCCGGAGCTTTCAATTACAAAAATTTCTAAATGGTTAGCTGGCCTCCTTTCTCCTTTTTTTTAGGCACTTTTTCTCCCAGTCACATCAAACATTATTTCGGAAGGACTTTTGTCACAAAATTCAGAGAAGCACATATTACCACTTCACAACATAAAACTTTTAAGCCTTGACGTAGACTCCCTATTCACAAAAGTACCAGTACAGGACGTTCTTCAGTTTTTAAGGGCAAAAATTAATTCCCCTATTCAGATCAGTTCCCTTTGGCACTTGACAAAATAATAAAGTTAGTTGAATTATGTGCATCTAATAACGTATTTTCATTCGGGGAATCATTCTACAAGCAAAAAACAAATTCGGGTGTAGTATGGGTAGTCCTTTAAGTCCTATTTTAGCCAATCTGTACACGGAATACTTTGAAACCTACAGTAATAATGCAATAAAACCCAAAAACATGCTGTGGATGAGATACGTGGATGACATACTACATTTTGGGATAATAAGTGGGGTAATTTTAATGAATTCCTCTCAAAAATTAAAACGCATTAGTGCCCAGCATTTCAAAATTTAAAGTTGAATGGGAAACAGACAACAAAATTCCTTTTCTTGATGTTTTAATTAATCAGAGACACGACCAGAATACAAATTTACCATATACAGAAAACAACGTTCTCACTTTCATATATTCACTAACTTTAGCTATCATGACAATACTATCAAGATAGGTCTAGCCAGCAACCTATTCCTAAGAGCCTTACGAATTTGTTCCCCAGATTTCCTGGAAAAAGAATTTGAAACTAATTCGCAAGCAACTTTCATCTTTAAAGTATCTCTGACCATATAATTGAGAAAGCAATTCAAAAAAGCAAACGTAATTTTCTACCGACCCCCTAAAGACAAGACCAGAGACACACCCAACAATAAAATAAAAATTCCCCACCCCTGGAGGAACGATTAAGAGAGTAACTCACACCCTTGGGAAAATCAACCCTTTTGCATTTACCTACCCAAATACCTTAAGCCAAATCCCTGATTAACGTCCGCCCAACAAAAGAACATCGCCCAAAGACTCTGGGGTATATGAGATCCCATGCCAGGACTGTGACCAATCTTACATCGGATTTACAGGTAAATCACTTCCCCAGAGATTAATACAACACAAACGGTCCCAGCTAGGTATGGACAACAGAAACTCGGCTATTTTCCAATCATATAAATGACATAACATAGAATAAACTGAATATGGTCACGTGTGTCACGGGTAATTTATAGCAGCAACTGCCGGTACAAGAGTCAAATGATGGAATCGGCCTTAATAAAAGAGAAGCAGGTAATGAACATCCTCAAAAGGGATTGGACATCAGACATCGTCGACGCAGTGTTCATTCAACCAACGCTTAAGAAGATTAAAGGAAGATTATCAGCGGGGGTGACTAAATTGGCTTACTTGTGGACGAATCTCTTGGTATAAATACCACCTTTTCTGTAAAACTTTTCTCATTCATAATACCTGAAGAGAGAGACAGCAGTCTCTGAAATATAGTACTTTTCTCTCTACATTTTGGTGTTTTTATGGGCTCCTGTTTTTATTAGATGGAATTCTGTTGTTACAGAACACTTTTTACCAGTCATATATATATATATATATATATATATATATATATATATATATATATAATATATATATATATATATATTATATATATATATATTATATATATATATATATATATATATCTATATATATTTTATAATAGATAGATATATTACTGAACATCAACTTTTTTTTAAAAGAGTACAATTAATTATTTGCAACTTGATAAACCAAATAAAAACAGGAAAACCTTTAAAAATTAACTTTTTTTTACGTGACTAAATTGTTGCTTCGTAAATAAAGTTAATCTAACAACAACAAAAATAATAAATAACTAATTATTATTTATTATTATATTATTATATATATATATATATATATATAATATATATATATATATATAATATATATATATATATATATATATGAGTCCACCACCAATGAAAGTTTGTCAGCTCGGGCTCGTAGTCACCCATGATTGTTTGTTTGTATGGTGTTTTTACGTTGCATGGAACCAGTGGTTATTCAGCAACGGGACCAACGGCTTTACGTGACTTTCCTGAACCACCGTCGAGAGTGAATTTCTATCGCCAGAAATACACATCTCTCACCCCCTCAGTGGAATGCCCGAGAATAGAACCTCGCGGCCACCGAGGTGGCACGCCAAGCACCATACCAACCACGCCACTGAGGCGCTTAGTCACCCATGAGCTTATGTGTGTGTGGTGGGTGATATCAGGGTGTGGGTCTTGCAACCTCACCCTCTAGACTCCTGCACTTTCGTGGGTGACCAGAAATAACCAAAATGGAGTGTGAGAAAGACTGAACAGAAAGGGTCAAGTCTGAATTTCGAATCAGGTAATTACCCAGATTTATTTTCAATTTATAATAAGTGATGTCTCTTCTTTCTGTACTTCCCTTTGGCTTCTGTTAATTCCTTATTTTTAACTATTTATTGAATTCATTTATGTTTATTTTTTTCTTTTTTGATAATAGGGATTCTCTTATTTCCTAATGAGCTCCATATTCTTTGGGAAGTTTGAATTTCGAGTCAGTGGCCCCTTTGGTGGGCTTGTTCTCATTGAATAGGTTTTTTCGTCTTCTGAATAATAATAATAATAATAATAATAATAATAATAATAATAATAATAATAATAATAATAATAATAATAATAATAATAATAATAATAATATTAATAATAATAATTCCGTATTTCCAATCACTTTCTATTACTTCTTTCTAATAAACTCTATAATATTCTTTGAAACTTGAATTTCAAGTCAGTGGCCCCTGAGGTGGTCTTGTTCCATATGAATAGGGTTCATCTTCTGAATAATAATAATAATAATAATAAATAATAAAATAATAATAATAATAATAATAATAAAATTAAGAAACTGCTTTTGCATGGGCACACTTATACACATAATGAAAGAATGACCTCATGAGTGTATCGCGTCGTGTGTATAACGGCGTCGAGTGTATCGAAAGAAAAAGTGTAACACAACTGGGTGTCTCTCACGGACAATAGAGAGCACAGAGAAGTCCCATCATCTCTCCTTCGCGAAGAAAAGGAACATTGTTAACGATGTGTCACTCAAAAAAAGGTGTTTTTTTTTTTTTTTTTTTTTTTTTCTTTGCCACGTGAGGCAACATCGAATGTCAAGGGTCCCGTTGGGGGGCCAAAGATCGGGGTATGTGCTTGACCCGAAATGTACGTCCTTACGCTCTTCGGTCAGCACCTGACCTCCGCTTGCATGCTGATGTCGAGGGTCGTAAAAGATAAGGAGAGAGACAGAGAGAAAGGACCTCTTTCTCATCCACGGTTCTGTTCTGTGGCCAGATGGTCAACATCGTGTTAGGTTGGAATGCCTTTTTTTTTCTTTTTTCGTTTTGGAGCATTATTATTATTATTATTATTATTATTTTTTTTATTATTATTATTATTATTATTATTATTATTATTATTATAGAGACACGATTAATAAAGGTATTTTAAATAATAATAATAATAATAATAATAATAATAATAATAATAATAATAATAATAATAATAATGAATAATATAATAATAATAATAATAATAATATATTATTATTATTATTTTATATCATTATTATTATTATTATTATTATTATTATTATTATTATTATTATTATTATCGAGATACCATTAAGGAATTTCAAATTATAATAATAATAGTAATTAATAATAATAATAATTCCTGTTGTTGTTATTATTATTAATGAAAAACTCGTAATAGAATCATCCACAATGGTGTAAGTGCAAATATGTGCAATTTAACCACGGTTGATTTCTTCACCTTATTATTATTATTATTATTATTATTATTTATTATTATTAATATTATTATTATTATTATTATTATTATTATTGCAGAAGATGAACCGTTTTGTTCATATAGGAACAAGCTCAAACCAAATGGGGGCCCCACTGAACTGGAAAATTCTTCAAAGCTTCCAAAGAATATTAAGGTTTGTTTCATTAAAAAAAGAAAAAAGAATAAAGAAAAGGTAAATGGTGATACAGAAGAAAAGAGATATCTCACATTAAAAATAAAGAAGGAATTAAATTGGCAAATCAATCAATAGGATCAAATTTAAGCCAGTTGTTAAAATTGAACTTCTGAAGAAGTTCCAGTTCCAGGACTTCCTCAGGGAGCCAGGCTGTTCCAGGGTCCACCGTTTTGAGGCGCAAAAAGGACCTCTGGACCCAGAATTTCGACTTACTGCATGTGGCCAATTATGCCTAAAGAATTAATCTCTCTCTCTCTCTCTCTCTCTCTCTCTCTCTCTGCGAAGCAAAAAAGCCCACACACGAAGGAAGGAGAAATTGAGAGGCATAAAAATGACAGAAGATATACAAAGGCATATTCGGGGTGAACGTAAGTAGGGAAGGGCGGGGCGGGGGCGGGGGGGGGGGCGGGGGGGGGTGGGGGGGTTAAGGGAGGGAGGGGGGGGCAAAGGTGCTGGACAAGGGGGCGGTAACCAGCTGGCTGGCACTATACGATCACATCTGCTGGATGAATGCCACCACCTGCTGGTAGTGGTGGTGCCTCTACTGCTGCCCCGTTTGGGATGAAGAGTGCCACACACACACACACACACCGACACACACCGACACACACGCACGCACCAAATGCAGTAAAAAAAAAGTGTGTGTCTGTCTGTTGTGTATTGTATGTGCGTACGTAAGTGTCCAGTATTAAGTGCGGTGTAAACTTACCCAAGCACTATCTCTTTGTCAGACCGCCTGCTAAATCTCTCTCTCTCTCTCTCTCTCTCTCTCTCTCTCTCTCTCTCTCTCTCTCTGCCGCATATCTTCGCAGTGATTACAGCACCTCCTCATCATTACTGGGTGGTGGCTTGGACCCCGATGTGCCACAAAGGGCGCTCACTTGGGGGGGGACCCTCTCTCTCCTGATTTTCGTTTCGTCTGTTAAAATAACCCCGAATTATGTCGTGTGTAATCTATATCAGGACACACACACACACACACACACAGCTGGGAAGACGAAAGGCGGGACTCCGGGAAAAGAAGAAGAAGAAGAAGAAGAAAGCAATAGAGAGAGAGAGAGAGAGAGAGAGAGAGAGAGGATAGAATTTTAATAGCGGCGTACCTCATAATTTGAGGTCCCCGAAGCGTCGTGTTCTAACAGCTATATCAACAGATGTTAAAAAGAAGAAGAAGAAGAAGAAGTCGTTTCAAAGTCTGCTGCAGCAGGTGGGTGGTTGGGGGGGAGGGGGGAGAGAGTCGCGGCACTCTACACAGAGAGAGAGAGAGAGAGAGAGTGAGAGAGAAAAGGACCTGAGGTATTGTATGACTTGGTTCCTCGACCAATTTCTCGGAAGACCTCGCATCTGGCTCGACCTATTCCGTGAAAAGATCCTCAGGAGACTTTCCCGTTTATTCGGAATGCGATCATTTGCAGTTGCATCTTTCAGTCTACCTCCCTCTCTCCCTCCCTCTCTACCTCCCTCTCTCCCTCCCTCTCTCCCTCCCTCTCTCCCTTCCTACCTCCTTATCCCA